>NC_034613.1:7781424-7790364 GCF_900095145.1 Mus pahari | reverse complement strand
AAAACCAAAGAAGAAGAAGAAGAAGAAGAAGAAGAAGAAGAAGAAGAAGAAGAAGAAGAAGAAGAAGAAGAAGAAGAAGAAGAAGATTAACTTATATAACCATCTCCAGTGCTTCTCAGTGGGACTGAGTCTTACTGCTCTGAAAAATAAGCAGCTTGTTCATATACTCTGCATGGCTTCCTGGATTACCTTTTAAGTAGACCTTATGCTCTAGGGTTACATTTAGGTATCTGCTTTGGCAGAATCCAACATAAGACTTCCTGGAAGACATTTCAAAGTGACTCTCATAGAAAGGAGTCTTTACCTTTTCTAGGCTCCATTCACACTTTGATACACTGTGGAACAAGTCCTATGGTGTATGAGAAAGAAGCAAGGAATCATAGCTATACCATTCTCCTATTAGAAACTTGAAAGTAAAAATTATGATGTATATGTATACCTTCACACTACTGAGAATTTCACTTTTTATATTCCTTAGTACTTAAGAAATATTAGTTAATTTGCATTGGCTATCAACAGGCTTACAGCATTATGAATAGAAAATAGCTTGTAATGTTTCTGCTGCCTTGGCTATTAGTAAAAACAAGTAGAAGAGGATGGAGATTTAGTATAAATTATAAGTAGCCAAAGTGCTTGATTCTTCTTTCTCTTATTCCCTTTAAAATACATCGTTGAGACATAATGCAATAGATGATGTAACACAATGATGAGAATATGATATCATGATGAACCAAGGGTTCCTCTTGATTACAGAGTAGAAGCAGGAAAGAATTTTATCTAAGTATACTACATATGAACATGGATAAAGAATCATACTTACTAGCCAATGTATGCTCAAACAATCTCTCTCCCTTTCTTCCTCTCCTCCTCTACCCCTCATGTGTGTGTGTGTGTGTGTGTGTGTGTGTGTGTGTGTGTGTGTGTGTATGCTAAAGGTGGATGTCTTAACCTTATGTAGGCTAGCTAAGTACTCTACAACTGAACTATATCCCTAGTGCCACAAGGTGGGAAAAGGTAGAAGGAAAGATTAGGAGCACTAAGATACAACAGGACAAAATTTAACGCAATTTTTTTCACTAAATGACAGCCTTTGAGTTGGGATATCATCTTCTCAACTTCTCTCCATCTTCCTTCTACAGAGTTCCAAATGCCATATGATGAACAGTAGAAATTGGTGGGAGGTGTGAATGATGGATCATTGCATCCTGGAACATCATTTAAGGCAAGCAAGCTATATGCAGGCAAACGACAGGGTAGATCAGGACACACCAACTAGGGCGACCAAAAGACTGGAAAAAAATTCACTCAGGTCAAGAGAAGAGACTTCAGACTCAGCTAAGTTATATACCAACTGATCTTGATTTTTTTTCAAAATTTTGAGTCACTTAATCTAGCTATACTTTTGCTTCCTTATAAGTAAATGGGACAAAATAGCAGCTGTCTCAAAGAGTTCTTGCCAGGACTAAATGCGATAATTAATGTAAAGATCTCAGAGAAATGTCTGGTACAGTAGTGATGATCATTTCTTCCTCCCACTCTCCTCCTCCCTTTTCAACACTGTCATTAGTCATACATTCTGCAATGACAAAGAGTGTGAAAGATAAAGAGGAGACATTCTCAGCTCAGGTCATCACACTAACAAAAAAAGAGAGCTTACAGGGGAATGAACTTGGGACTTTGAGTTTTGCAAATGAAAACAGAATCCTACTCTATAATTAAAACTTCTATTAGCTTCCAAGTAAATAAGATTAATCATATTTTTTATCTGTTACAAAGACTAGTACTGATTATCCTCATTGGGTATGACTGAAAACAAAACAATGGATGGTATGACGCCCAGGAAGCTTTCTGCTCTATGTAGAAAATGTGGCAGTTCCCTGATAATTCAAGAGAAGAGAAGAAGGACCCACTGAAAGCACTGCCAGAACTGAAAGCAACATTTTCAACAACTTCTGCTGTGGTCCAATAAAAAGTTAATGTTTGTCTTGGTTCATTTTTTAATACTATAACAGGTAGTTTATGAACAGCACACATTTATTCTTCTACTACCGTGTTCCAGGATGTGCAAGGTGCACACATGAGGTATCTGTTGAGAGCCATTTTCTCAACTTGTAAATTTCAAAAGGGAAAAAGGTATGAACTCTTTCTGGTGTCTGTTTTATAAGGATATTAAATTGTTCATAAAGACAGGGATCTTACAATTTGATCACTTCCCAAAAGGCCTCACCACTTAATAACTGCATGATAAGGATTAATTTCAATATAAATCTTGGAATAGACACATTCAAATGACAGCACTGCTAATCTAGAAAAATCTTGTGATTTTTTTTAAAATGGATATTGTGTTATCTGTTAAAAATACTGTTTATGAAGACATTATAAAATTATAAAAAAAATTATAAAATGATTTTTAAAATGACAAGCAAAACTGACTCATGCAACAAGAGACTATGATGTACGTAAAATTGTCCTTCCAGAATGCAAAGGGGAAGACAATAAACAAAATGCAAGAAGGAAGGAAGGAAGTCTAGAAACAGAGACATAGAACTGAGGCATCTTTTACAAATTCAAAACAAGTTATAACTGCCAAGGCCATTCCCAGGCTGAAAACAGAGATTCTTTAGAGGAACTGAGAATATTCAACACACACATTGAGGATCATTTACCTTACATCACATACCAGGGCTCCAGGACCAGGATGTTACTATCGATGTGCCCTGTCTGTCTCTTGGCATGTGTCTCCTAATAGAAATGGCAATATTTCCCACTTCTTAGTTTGCCCAAGCTATTTCCATCCATCCAAGTCCTGTCTCTTCCAAAAAACCAGCAATCAGATTCCTGGAGAAGGCCCTTTCCACTCATTCACATCTCTGATGCTTGTCTTCTTTAAGTGTGTGTCTGTGTGCCTGTGTGTTGGTGATGATGGTATCAAGGACTGTGTCTTATTTATCTTATCAGTGCTAAATCCTCAATTAATACTGGCCTAGCAAATGTGAAGTTCAGTTTTGATATTTTTCTCAGCACAAAAAGAGCAAATGGATCTCAAGCCTAGATCTTCAAATGAACCTTTCTTTCTGTGTAGAATTTACACCCATACAATTTCAACAATATAACTGACTAAGCAAGACCTGAACATTGACAAGACCAGTTGACAGGTCAATATGGATGTGAGACATCTGATGGGGCCTTACCTGTAGACAAAGAGCTACAGGCAACTCACTACTGCTGAGAGAGGGACAATTAGTCTTCCCTAGCGATGAGCTCATAAAGTGAAATCCAATATTAAGTAGCCAGCTCTTGAAATCATGCATACAAACAACACTATACAGGCCAAGCACCTATGTATTTAGAAGTGTGTGTGTGTGTGTGTGTGTGTGTGTGTGTGTGTGTGTGTGTGTGTGTGTGTATGTGTGTTAAAGAAAGAGAAGCCATGAACATGAGAAGCAGAGGCATGAGAAGTGTGGAAGGAAGGAAACAAATGATGTAAATATTTTAATTAAAAAGAAAATAAATTTAAAAATGCCAAAATACCCAAGGATACCCCCTGCTCCATCCTTATCTTTCTAATATACAAATGAGGCAGACTTTAGCAATTAGCAAGTTCCACTTTTCCATAATGATGCTACTGCATCTTGACTTTTACTGAATAGTCTTAAAATGCTGCTACCAAAATTACAAAATTTCAGATATTTTCTAGAGGGTAAAAAAAATTGCTTTAGCTAACAGATTTTTACAGAGAAGGGGAGCTTACAGGCCAGGTACAGCTCTTATTTCAGGAGGAATAATTTTTAAATAATTATTTAAATATTACAAGGAAATTTGTCAAAAAGTATTAGATCTGAAACAGCAGCCCTATGCACCTTTTGCTACCCTGTAGAGTATCTTTCCATGCCATAGATACTAGAACATGGAGGTTCTAGTTTAGGCACCAGCTCAACCCCTGCATGCTCAATGAGTTGGATGAGTTCTGTATTCAGCAGTGTGTCTTGCTGTCAGTTTGTAAAGAGCAACCTGTCTTGGCAACAGCCTGGATTGTTGGGTATTTTCAGGGAGCCCTATGTACTAGCAACATTTATGTTAACTGAGGTATATTCATTAAAGTAACAACAAATAGTACTAACTTATCAAAACATGTTCAAGAAGTTGATTAATACTATCTGAAATTGCTGAAAGAAATTACACTAAACTGGAATAGTTTTAAATGGGATTTTAACATTATTAGATTTGGTCACTATTTTAAATATTAACAGAATAATTCAGAAATTCATGTCAGGAGAATGGGATTTCTAGAAAGCTCCAAATTGTGTATAGGGTGCATATGTATATGTGTGATAGTTAGTAGCTTGATCGTTGTCCTGCAAGCAACCTATATTTTAAAGTCTTGCTAGGCCACTTCTGTAAATTTACTTAAGGAACCTAAGACCCAGGTTTAATTACTTGCCTCAGGGTAAGTAATTCCTACCTTAGATCACTGATATGAAAATTGAATGACATAATGCAGACAGTTGATTTATTGTGCACTTACTATTTGCCACGTAATTACCTAAGCTCCTTAGATGCATTTAATTCTCATAGCATCCTTATACACTATATACATCCATTAGCCTTATTTCGATAGAGAATGGTGCTAGATATAGATAGTGGCTAAATGACTGAGCTACAATAATGTAACTAGAGAACAGTATAGTCAGAATTGGAAGCTAGGATTTTGGATCTAGGCTTAACATTTTCTGTCACCCTGGAAACAGTGTTCAGTTATATATACGGTGACCCCCATATCCTGAGCATATGCACCTACAGGTTTTATGAACCACAGATCGAAGATATTTTTAAAAATTGCATTAGTAATGAATATAAACGCTTTCTCTTGTTACTAGTCCCTTAGCTATACAGTGCAACATTTACATTGTATTAGGTATAAAAAGTAACTAGAAGTGATTTAAAGTATATGGGTAAATATGCATAAATTGCCTGTAAACACCATGCCATTTTATACAAGACACATATGCCTCTGTAGATTTAGGTATATACAGGGCTCTTGGTAACATTTCCCCATGAATATGACAAATGACTGCTTATAAAATACCCAAGTGATCTTCACATTGCTTGGATCACCTTAAGAACAGAATGCATTCCAATGCTCATTTCTCATGTGCTAGTTGGAGTCACAAAATTATTTTAAGTTACAAAACACAGGTCTCCTAGGAGGTGAGAGACTCTCAGGACTCAAAGTGAGGGACCTTAGATGAAATACCAAACAGTGGGGAGAGGGAACTTGTAGAGTCCACCTCTAGCAGAAAGGCAGGGCATCAAGTACAAGAATGGGGTTGCCATCCCACAGTCAGAAACTCTGACCCAGAATTGTTCCTGTCTAAAAGAACTGCAGGACAAAAATGGAGAAGAGACTGAGGGAAAGGCAGTCCAGTGACTGGCCCAACTTGGGATCTATCTCAAGGGGACACTCCAAGGCCTGACTCTATTACTGATGCTGTGGTGTGCTTGCAGACAGGAGCCTAGCATGACTATCCTCAGGAGGTCCAACAATTATCTGACTGAGACAGATGCAAATACTTACACTTAACCAATAGACTGAAGTTGGGGACCTCTGTGGCTGAATTAGGGAAAACCTCGAAGAAGCTGAGAAGGGCGACCCCATAGGAAGACCAGCAGTCTCAACTAACCCAGACCCTTGAGATCTCTCAGACCCTGAGCCACCAACAAGGTAGCATACAGCAGCTGATCTGAGGCCCCTGACACATATACAACAGAGGACTACCTGATCTGGCCACAGCCCTCCAGAGATTTGAGGGAGTGGGGAGACCTAGCAGAAGGGTGGTAGGAGGGGGACATCCTTTTGGAGACAGTGGGAAGGAGGAATGGGATAAAGAACTGTGGGAAGGAAGATCTGGAGGGGGGCCATGACTGGTCTGTAAAAACATACACATAAAACTGATAAAACAAACAATAACAACAACAAAAACAGGTCTCTATGCTGCCAAACTAGAAGCCCCACTTAGAGCTCCTACACTTTGGACTATTCTGCATGACTGAAGTAATTGAGAAAAGAGGAAAGAAAAACGCATAGACCTGTGCAGTTGATTTACTGCTGTGCTTCTAGAATGGAGCAGATACACCCTCCCTCCCCCTACTTTTTTGCTTCTGAAAGTCCTCTCTGTCTGGGGAAAAAAAATTGGGGTCCCGCATCTGCTTGGGGCTAGGGCCACTAGGCAAGACAGAACACAGGAAGTCTGACTATGCCTCGGACCCCATGGAACCGCTAGGTGGGCATTGGACTGTGGGAAGTGGCAGGGTCCCACTCCAGGGGTGAGGGAGGCAGAGTCTGGGGTCCCTGTGGACCTGCCAGAGTTGGGCTCTGACTCTTGGGCACCACAGATGCTGAGCACCTTGGGAGAGCCTCTTCTGGGGTCCCTGAGCCACATGGAGGTGGCCAGGGACAACAGGTTCTCATTCCCAGACATCCCAGACACTGCTGTATGTCGAGGAAGAGCTGAGAGTAGACCCTCAGGCAGACTCTGGCCTGGGGGCCAAAGGGAAAGGGGCAGGGAGGAGACAGCTCTGGCAGGTTACCATGGGGAGGAGAATCCTAGTCTAGCTCAGGCTGCTTGCTCAGCCACCTACTTGGGACGACTTGGTTTCTTTGCTGGCGGCTGTATCTGGAACACAGGGAGGCTTCCCAGCAGATGGCTAGAGTGAAACCTGCTCCATTGCTCCAGCACAGCAGATACCAATGAGAGGAGGCAGCCCATGGTTTTAAGGCATTTATTGTAGAAAGGCAAAGAGAGGGAGAGTGTAGAGAAGCAGAGGGAGGCCATGGTCATGTGGAGGGGGGGGGAGAAGGGAGAGGAGGAGGGCAAGAGGCTAAAATAAGAGCAAGGAGGGGACAAGCAGCTCCTTTTATAGTGGGCTGGGCCATTCTGCCTGTTGCCAGGTAACTGTGGGGGTGGAGTTTGGACTGCCTATGTGACTGTAGGCCACAGAATTATGGAGCTAGTCAGGAGCCTAGTGTCTGGGAGCATGTGACAAACTTCCTTCTGTCCCTTGCAGATTAATCTACTGGGTCTCTGGGCTTTCAGCTTAGCTCGACCAGAAAACAGGCTGCCTTTCAAGGTCCCAAATCTGTAGACATGGAATCTCAGCTTCTACCACCCCATCTCAAGCACCTCAGATGTAGTGACCACACATAACTTCTGTCGGACTTGCTTCAGATTCATGGCTTTCAATTTGAAACAGCAATACTCACACAAGGGTAAGTCTTAGAGCTACTACCTGGAGGGCTTATAGACAAACACCCCAGAATTTCTGGTGGAAAGCTATATATCTTAGATGTTTCAACAGAATGGAGGTGAGCCAGGAAACACACTTATTTTGCTAAAATTCTGCAGGTCTGCGTTCTGGAAAGGTTCAGCGGAGTCATCAGTTTGGGTTGCTGTTGTTGCGATTGCTTCTTTCCATCTGATCCAGGAAGTATCCACTGAGACAGCTGAGGTAGCAGATTCACTGGATTCACTCCCAAGTTGGCTTTTAAAACTCATATCCTTGTATTACAGTGGTCCTTGACCACAGTTTCTCCACAAATTTCACTCCATCTTTTAGGGTCTCTCCTGGAGGTATGTCTGGACATCCTTATCAATCTGTTAGGGCCAAGGGTAGATAGTTTTGTTAGAGCAGAGGGGTTTTCCAAGCAAGTCTCACAGCAGACTAAAACAAGAAATATAAGGCTTTTTATAGATTAGCCTCAAACATCACTTAAAGCATGTTCTACTGGTAAAACAGTTCAGTAAAACTTACCCTGATTCAAGAACACAGCAATTAGATTCTACCCATTGAGAAAAGAAGGAAGAAATTATTTGCCATGTCTCATATGTCACAGACACAAATGGGTAGTGCTCTCTGTGCTTCCCATTTCCTTCCTTTCATTTCCTCTATATTGGCTTCTGCCTTGTTCAACAGCCCTCTCATATATGTTAGATGTATACCAGAATTACTGCATTTAATAGAAGTATTAGGTCCCAAAATGAGACATGCAGACACATTACTTTTTCTCTGGTTTCTGGGACACAACATTCACACATTCTCTCTATTTTGTTCTATATAAGCTCTGTTTCCTCTATGGCCCATTACATATGAAGTTCCAAAAAGCAGGTGGGATCCTACAGTGCTTTTCACTCTCTAGATCAGAAGGATACAAATGGCAGCCTGTAAGCCAGCCACTTGTTTTGGTAACTAATGTTTGTATTAGAACACATTGATGCTCATTTCTTGTTGGATTGTCCATGATTACTTTTAAGTTACAATGACAGATTAGCAAGGATTGTGTGACCTTCCATTATATAATACAGAAGTCCTGTCTTCACAGCTTCCAAATCTTTGGGTCAGCCAACTACAGCTCAAGAACAAGTAAGAACAAATGTATCTGTTCTGAACATAACACTCTGGTGAGGAAACCCAAACATACCCCCTGAAAACAGCAATGAAGGATGAAATGGAGTTTGAGGAGGAACAAAAAACAAGAGTCACTGTGAGACCAGGGTCTGAGTAAAGAAGTCACCTTGGAAGTAGGCCTTCTGCCTTCAGCTATCCAAGCTATTACTAGCTATATAAAACAGACAAAAATACACAGATAAATCTTCCTATTATCCCTGAACTCAGATTTAAAGGTTCTTAGAAAGATAGAGTAGTGTTTTAAGAACCACCTATTTTTGAAATAGTTTGTTTTGTTGTGTTTGGGAATGCTGTGTTTGGACGGTCAAAGCACAGAACATAGAGAAATGGCAGAACAAATCTGTAAGGCTATGGGAGAGTCCTTAATAGAGAGGTAATTAAAAGTTTGGGTGAGGAGATGGGAAGAAATTCTGTGTCAGCTGTGTTTGGTAGCATGCATGTATATTGGTTGTGTGTGCCCCCCCTCTCTCTCTCTCT
>NC_034613.1:7763431-7781294 GCF_900095145.1 Mus pahari | reverse complement strand
GAGAGAGAGAGAGAGAGAGAGAGAGAGAGAGAGAGAGAGAGAGAGAGAGAGAGAGAGAATATCTTCTCAACAATAGAACATGGATCATCTGAACTTTATCTTTTGATTTGGAGCTGAACATCAAATATTGGGCACTCCAGTTATTCCACTCAATTTAAGAATCTAATATGTTTTCAAGACAGCCTAGAAAGTAGGAAGAGTTTTCAAGATATACCACTTTACCAGTAGCTCATACAGTTGCTGTCCAGCAGGCATCAGACACACAGGAGAGGCTGGGTGTAAAAGTGAAGGCAGCAGTGAAAAGGCATCATGAGAGAACAAATCAGAATAAGGAGCCATGTGCACACAGGTTACTAGAGGATTAGTATAGTGCTTGGCTTGAGAAGCATGGAGCTTGATCAGTTTAACTAACCATTTGGATGTGGATGAAAATGGAATTGTAGCCTTGTCAAAGTTTCAAATCACTCATCATGAGGACCCATTGTAGTGAGAACTTTTATTTTATCCGTCTTTGTGGTGGTATGTCATGAAAACTTCATTTACCCTCATTAGGGTTTGGCTTTTATGATCAAGGAAAACTGGTTGCTTTAGGCATCAAGAATTTAGCCAGAACTTATATAAGAGACTTACAGAATCTTAATTATCAAGAATGGGGTAGGAAATGGATGGTGGACAGCAGCAGAAGCAGCAGCAACAACAACAACAACAACAACAACAACAACAACAACACACGCACACACACATACAATGGGAAATCAGAATACCATAAAGACTTTCTCATATCTTGCCTCTGTAATTTCATTATCTTCCCCCTTTCACTGGCTTACTCACAAATGTTCTTTGCAGAGGTGTTTGAGCTTTGTGTGAAAATAAAGCCCAGCAGACACACTGGGTTTGGGTTTTTGTTTTTGAGTCAGTGAGAGTATCTAGAGATGAGAGGACAGGGTGTGTTGTATTATTAACAGGAAAGGAAGGTGTTTCTCTTTTCAGTGGGAGCACCTGCACTCTTAACAGATTCACAGGATGTGGTTTGGGCCAGATGATAGACTGATAGACAAAATGAGCTACCCAACTGTTCATCAGTGCCAAGGTCTAGATTTCCAGAGTGATCCTGAGAAGCAGGAAATCAATAGGAGCAAGGTTTTCCAGCCATTGGAGCTACCAGTCATGCTGAGCAGATGGAGTCTTAGACTATGTGTGATAAAAACAAAAAAATAAAAAAATAAAAAAACAAAAACCAAAATAAAATCCTACTTACAAGATAGTCCCTTGTTCCATTTAGAGAACAGGAATCATGGAAACATGGAAGCAACATTTTAATTCTTGTATTTTGTTTTGTCACAAGACTATAAGTTTGAGAGTTGATCGAGTCATTAACGAATTACACCATTAGATGCACTCTATAGTTAAGATAAATAAGACAGCCTGGTGGGAGCAGATACTGAAGGAAGGAAGAAAGGCAATAAAACACAGCATAAATGCCAGGTGACATTTGTTTCCCATAGGGGTTTATCTTCTGAAAGAGCAGGAGGAAGCAGAATGATTTTGTCTAACATCTTGCTTTGAAAGCAGATGACTTTGGTAGTTAAATGCTAATAGACTCAAATTAAAAAAGGGTTTGCAAAGAGGTCTCTGTTCTCTGATATCTTCATATTTTTTTTTTTGGATAGAAATTTTGTCCATTGTGCTCCTTCTGAACATTAAATGTATACTCTAGAAGAACCAGTCACTTTAAGAAGTCAAGAGTTTGGGGGGGACAACCAAAGACAGCCTAGGAATAATGAACAGGTTTCAAGTTACAACACTTAACAGGCAATTCATATAGTTGGTGTCAAACAAGCAGTCTGAGGCATGGTGCTAATGTGTTTCTAAATAAGTGTAATTTTTAAAAAAAATTGTCCTAGATTGAATATATGGGGTTGCTATAGAAACAGATCCTCTTCCTGACTCATATTTTACTGTTCACAGCATTCTCTGTGAAATAGCAATGTTGAATTTTGACTGATTGAAGAAGCAGTTTCTACTATTTTTTAATACTGTTCATATTATCACTTGCACAGCCTATGTAGGCTGTTGGTTCCTCCCCCTTCTTTGCACACAGTGAGATAATTCAATGGAATAATTATAATAAACAATTCACCCAATTCAGGTTTACTATCTCATCCTTGCTTTCTTTTCCTAGAGCATTAGAAATCCATCACCGGTTTGAGATCTCTTTAAAAATGCATGAAGGGAAGAGAATTGGCAGCACAGTTAAATGAATTTAATTCAGCCAGATTTTACATTATTAACTCACTTCCGAAGTGCTGAATACAAGGAATGATGGAAGAAGAAAGTGGAACTAAAATTGGACCATTGATCCTGGCAGTCTGTGTGCCAAGCAGACGTGGGAATCAGGCTAGCAAAACTGTAAATGTCTTTTGACATTAGAGGTTCAGAGCATTCATTTATTTGAATCAGAATAAGATGTGTATTGCCCACCCCCACTTACTACCCACTACACTCTAATCACAAGTTAACTGATGCCAGAGTTGGCAGCCTCACAGTTCAGGATTGTTCAAAATGGCATATTAAAGCCATAGGACTTCCCTCTCCTCTGTTGGTAAAAGGAAACAGTGGCTGCCTGGAAACCAGTAGAAGAGGATACTGGGCACTCAAGCGATTATACTCATGCTCCAAGGCTTTTCTTTTGAAAGAAAATAGAAAGAGTCAATATACATAATAAAGTATTCAGGCAGGAAAATAGTTTTAATTCATTTTCTATGGAATTGTTCCATGGTTACAGCTGCAGCAGCATGCCACCCCCATACGCTTCATGAAATGAAGACTTTTAGAATCAAGGACTCTTCTACTGTCTTGTTTAGCCTTTGACATAAACACAGACAGCATTTCTACAAAGATGAACAACTTTGCAGTCTCTAACATTCTGCCCATCTGCTAATTGATGCATTCTGTGTATTTGAAATGTTTAAAAGCCAAATAGCTACTATTTTTTTTTTCTAGCATTCACAGAAATGTGTTTTCAGAATGAAAATCCATGCTAATCATAGTTGTTCATAGCCTGCTGTTCTTCCGGGAGTATGGACAGGGCTATATTTCTCTTCCTACTTTCATTTCAGATAAGCTCAATGACTCACTTTGGACAATGAGAACTTATTGACTGAAGTCTGTTCTTTCGTGGTGAAAGAGTCAGAGTCAGTGTATGATTTCATATGTGTCTTTTCTCTGCTACAGTTGTAGCACGATCATGTAATCATGCTGCGCAATATCCATAATCCTACAATAAGCAGAGTCTTGATGATAGCAAGTGTTTGGATAATCAGTCAGAATAGAAAACAAACCTATCTGACAAAGGCTCTGAAAGGTGGAGGGTAACTGTTATTTATTTATCTCATATTGAATGCATTTGCGTTTTCATTAAAATGTTCTCAAAAAGAACAAAATAAAACAAATCAAATGCCATAATGGAAATGAAAATATGAGTAATGTCCAACCATTTATAAGGTCTTCAGACCTTCCATTAAACACAGCGGATATAGAATCCAACTTATGAAAAATATTGAGAGTATTTCCTGTAAAAAATAACAATAGTATGTGAATGATTGAATTTTCACTAGGCCATTGATTCTTCCATTATCTTATTTTTCTTATTTTTAGGACTTCGAGGTAAAAAAAAAAAAAAAAAAAAAAAAAAAAAAAAAAAAAAAAAAAAAAAAAAAGAAGAAAAGAAAAGAAAGAAAGACATTTGTCTTAGATTCTTTTCCTGTTGCTGTAACAAAATACCCCAATAAATTCAACTTAAGGGAGAAAGGTTAACTTCAGCTCACAAATTTATTTTGCCAGCTAAGTCAAGGCATCAGGAGCTTGAAGTAACTGATCAAATCACATCTGCAAACTAGAAGCTAAGAGCAATGAACACTAGTGATTAGCTCACTTTCTCTATTTTATAATCTTGCATCCCTGCCTATATAATGGTCCCACTACCAATTAAAATGAGTCTGCATGTATTAATCTAATCAAAATAATCCCTCATGCACATTCTGATGAAATAATCTTTTTTATTAGATTTTTTCATTATCTATATTTCAAATGTTATCCCTTTTTCTGGTTTCCGCTCCAAAAAACCCTATCATCTGCCCTGTCCCCCTACTCCCAAACCCACCCACTCCTGCTTCTTGGCCCTGGCATTCCCTTACACTGGGGCATAGAGCCTTCATGGGATCAAGGGCCTCTCCTCCCATTGATGACTGAGAAGGCCATCCTCTGCTACATATGCAGCTGGAGCCATGAGTCCCTCCTCGATGTATACTCTTTGGTTGCTGGTTTAGTCTCTGGGAGCTCTGGGGATGATGAATGGTTCATATTGTTTCTCCTATTGGGCTGCATACTTCTTCACCTCCTTGGGTTCTTTCTCTAGCTCCTCTATTAGGAACCCCATGCTCAGTCTAATGGTTGCCTGAGAGCATCCACTTCTATATTTGTCAGGCTATGGTAGAGCCCCTCAGGAGACAGATATATCAGGCTCCTATCAGCAAGCACTTGTTAGCATCCACACTAGTGTCTAGGTTTGGTAACTGCATATGGGATGGATCCCCAGGTGGGGCAGTCTCTGGATGGCCTTTCGTTCAGACTCTGCTCCACACTTTATTTCTGTAACTCCTTCCATGGGTATTTTGTTCCCCATTCTAAGAAGGATCGAGGTATCCACACTTTGGTCTTCCTTCTTATTGAGTTTCCTGTAGTCTGTGAATTGTATCTTGGGTATTCCAAGCTGCTGGGCTAATATCCATTTATTACTGATTGCATACCATGTGTGTTCTTTTGTGATTGACTGGGTTACATCACTCAGGATGATATTTTCTAGTTCCATCCATTTGCCTAAGAATTTCATGAATTCATTGTATATAATAGCTGGGTAAATGTGTAATAGCTGAGCTCCATTGTCTAAATGTACCACAATTTCTGTATCCATTCCTCTCTTGAGGGACATCAGTGTTCTTTCTAGCTTCTAGCTATTATAAATAAGGCTGCTTGAACATAGTGGAACATGTGTCTTTATTACAAGTTGAAAGATCTTCTGGATATATGCTCAAGAGAGGTATAGCTGGGTCCTCAGGTCTAATTTTCTGAAGAACAGCCAAACTGATTTCTAGAGTGGTTGAAAGAAGACCAGCAATGGAGGAGTGTTCCTTTTTCTCCACATTCTCTCCAGCATCTGCTGTCTCCTGAGTTTTTTAATCTTAGCCATTCTGACTATTATGAGGTGGAATCTCAGGGTTGTTTTGATTTGCATTTACCCAGTGACAAAAGATGTTGAACATTTCTTTAGGTGCTTCTCAGCCATTCGGTATTCCTCAGTTGAGAATTCTTTGTTTAGCTCTGTACTCCATTTATTAATAGGATAATTTGTTTCTCTGGTGTCTAACTTCTTAGGTTCTTTGTATATATTGGATATTAGCCATCTATAGGGTATAGTGTTGGTAAAGATCATTTCCCAATCTGTTTGGTTCTGTTTTATCCTATTGACAGTGTCCTTTCCCTTACAGAAGCTCTGCAATTTTATGAAGTCCCATTTGACAATTATTGATCTTAGAGCATAAGACATTGGTGTTCTGTTCAGGAATTTTTCCCCTGCTCCCATGTCCTCAAGGCTTTTCCCCGCTTTCTTTTCTATTAGTTTGAGTGTATCTGGCTTTATGTGGAGGTCCTTGTTAAAGTTGGACTTGAGCTTTGTACAAATAGATAAAAATGGATTGATTTGCATTCTTCTACATCCTCATCACCAGTTGAACCAACATCATTAGTTGAAAATGCTGTCTTTTATCCACTGGACAGTTTTAGCTCCTTTGTCAAAGATCAAGAGACCATAGGAGTGTGGGTTCACTTCTGGGTCTTCAATTCTATTCCATTTATCTACCTTCCTGTTACTGTACCAATTCTATGCAGTTTTATCACAATTGCTCTGTAGTACAACTTTAGGTCAGGGATGGTGATTCCACCAGAAGTTCTCTTATTGTAGAAATTAGTTTTCATTATGCTAGGCTTTTTGTTATTCCAGATGAATGTGCAGATTGCTCTTTCTAACACTATGAAGAATTGAGTTGGAATTTTGATGGGAATTGTATTGGATCTGTAGATTGCTTTTGGCAAGATGGCTGTTTTTAGTATATTAACCTGCCAATCCATGACCATGGGAGATCGTTCCATCTTCTAAGATCTTCTTCCATTCTTTTCTTCAGAGACTTGAAGATCTTGTCATGTATATCTTTCACTTGCTTAGTGTCACACCAAGGTATTTTATATTATTTGTGACTATTATGAAGGGTGTTGTTTCTCTAATTTCTTTCTGAGCCTGTTTGTCCTTTGAGTAGAGGAAGGTCACTGATTTGTTTAATTTTATATCCATCTTCTTTGCTGAAGTTGTTTATCAGGTTTAGTTGTTCTCTGGTGGAATTTTTAGGGTCACTTATGTATACTTTCATATCATCTACAAATAATGATATTTTGACTTCTTCCTTTCCAGTTTGTATCTGTTTGACCTCATTTTTTTGTCCAGTTGCTCTGGCTAGTTCTTTGAGTATTATGTTGAATAGGTAGGGAGAGAGTGGGCATCAATATTCATGAGGGAAATTGGTCTGAACTTTCCTTTCTTTGTTGGGTCTTTGTGTGCATTAGGAATCAGGGTAATTGTGGATTCATAGAACAAGTTGGATAGAGTTCTATTTGTTTCTATTTTGTGGAAGAGTTTGAGGAGTATTTGTATTAGATCTTCTTTGAAGGTCTAATAGAACTCTGCACTAAACTCATCTGGTCCTGTTTTTTTTGTTTTGTTTTGTTTTGTTTTGTTTTGTTTTGTTTTTGGTTTGGAGACTATTGATGACTGTTTCTATTTCTTTAGAGGATATGGGAATGTTTAGATCATTTCCCTGATCCTGATTTAACTTTGGTACCTAGCATCTGTCTAGAAATGTGTCCATTTCATCCAGGCTTTCCAGTATAAGCTTTTGTAGTAGGACCTGATAATTTTTTGGATTTCTTCGGTTTCTGCTTTTATATCTCACTTTCATTTCTGATGTTGTTGTTTTGGGTACTGTCTCTGTGCCTTCTGCTTAGTCTGGCTAAGGGCTTATTTATCTTGTTTATTTTCTCAAAGAACCAGCTCCTTGTTCGGTTGATTCTTTGTATGGTTCTTTTTGTTTCTACTTGGTTGATTTGTGACCTGAGTTTGATTATTTCCTGCCATCTAATCCTCTTTGGTATAGTTGCTTCTTTTTGTTCTACATCTTTCATGTGTGCTGTTAAACTGCTAGTGTATGCTCTCTCCAGTGTCTTTGTGGAGGCGCTCAGAGCTATGAGTTTTCTTCTTAACACTGCTTTCATTGTGTCCCAAAAGTTTGAGTATATTGTATCTATATTTTCATTAAACTCTAAAGTCTTAATTTCTTTCTTTATTTTTCCTTGACCAAGTATCATTGAGTAGTGTGTTGTTTAGCTTCCACATGTATGTGGGTTTTCTATTATTTACATTGTTACTGAAGATCAGCCTTAGTTCATGGTGATCTGATAGGAGGCATGGGATTAATTCAATCTTCATTATCTGTTGAGGTTCAATTTGTGACCAATTATATGGTCAGTTTTGGAGAAGATACAATGAAGTGTTGAGTAGGTGGTATATTCTTTTTATTTAGGATGAAATGTTCTATAGATATCCTTTAAATCCATTTGGTCCAAAACTTCTGTTAGTTTCACTGTGGCTCTGTTTAGTTTGTGTTTACATGATCAGTCCATTGATGAGAAGTTGAAGTCCTCCACAATCATTATGTGAGGTACAATGTGTGCTGTTAGCTTTGGTGAAGTTTCTTTTATGAATGTGGGCACCCTTGCATTTGGAGCCTAGATGTTCAGAATTGAGAGTTCTTCTTCATAGATTTTTTTCCTTTGATGAGTATGAAGTGTCCATCCTCATCTTTTTTGATGACTTTTGGTTGAAAGTCAGTTTTATCCAATATTAGAATGGATCCTCCTGTTTGTTTCTTGGGACTATTTGCTTGGAAAATTGTTTCCCAGCCCTTTACTTTGATGTACTGTTTGTCTTTGACACTGACGTGTGTTTCCAGTATGCAGCAAAATTCTGGGTCCTGTCTATATATCCAGTTTGTTATTCTGTGTCTTTTTATTGGGGAAATGAGTTCATGGATGTTAAGAGATGTTAAGGAATAGTGATTGTTGCTCCCTATTATTATTGATGTTATTTTTATATTTGTGTGGCTCTATTCTTTTTGGTTTGGTGAAAAAAATTAATTTTTGCTTTTTCTAGGGTATAGTTTTGCTCCTTGTGCTTTCCATCTATTTTCCTTTGTAGGGCTGGATTTGTGGAAAGATATTGTGTAAATCTGGTTTTGTTATGGAATATCTTGATTTCTCCATCTATGGTAATTGAGAATTTTTCTGGGTATAGTAGTCTGGGTTGGCATTTGTGTTCTCTTAGGGTCTGTGTGAGATCTGCCCAGGATCTTCTAGCTTTCATAGTCTCTGATGAGAAGTCTGGTGTAATTCTGATAAGTCTACTTTTGTATATTACTTGACCTTTTCCCCTTATTGTTTTTAATATTCCTTATTTGTTTATATGTTTGGTGTTTTGATTATTATGTGGCTAGAGGGATTTCTTTTCTGGTCCAATCTATTTGGAGTTCTGTAGGCTTCTTGTATGTTCATAGCCATCTCTTTCTCTAAGTTAGGGGAGTTTTCTTCTATAATTTTGTTGAAGATATTTACTGGCCCTTTAATTTGTGAATCTTCACTCTCCTCTATACCTATTATCCTTAGATTTGGTCTTCTCATTGTGTCCTGGATTTCCTGGATGATTTGGTACAGGATCTTTTTGCATTTTGCATTTTCTTTGACTGTTATATCTTTGCTTTCTATGGCATCTTCTGCACCTGAGATTCTTTCTGCTATCTCTTGTATTCTGTTGATGATGCTTGCATCTATGTCTCCTGGTCTCTTTCCTAGGATTTCTATCTCCAGGGTTGTCTCTGTTTGTGATTTCTTTATTGTTTCTATTTCCATTTTTAGATACGGATGGTTTTTTGTCAGTTCCTTCACTTATTTGTTTGTGATTTCCTATAATTCTTTAAGGGATTTTTGTGTTTCCTCTTCAAGGTCTTCTACCTGTTTACATGTGTTCTCTTGTATTTCTTTAAGGGGGATATTTATGTCCTTCTTAAATTCCTTGATCATCATCATGAGATGTTATTTTAAATCAGAGTCTTGCTTTTCTGGTGTGTTGGGTTAACCAGGTTTGCTGTTGTGGGAGAACTGGGTTCTGATGATGCCAAGTAGTCTTGGTTTCTGTTGCTTATATCCTTATGCTTGAGTTTTACCTTCTAGTTATCTCTGGTTTTAGCTGGTTTTGCTGTCGCTGACTTTGGCTCTTTCTTCCTTCAAGCCTATGGGTCAGTACTCCTGGGAGACCAGTTTTTCCAGGAGGAATTTGGGTATGGAATTTGGGTCATACAGGGTCAGTTCTGGGGTGCAGACAGAGACCAGAAGGATCCCGTCCCCAGCTGATCCTTGGTTTCTGTGTCCTGTTGTCTGTGTGTCCTCTTGGGCTAGGAATTTGAAGAGAAGTGGTGGTTTTACCTGTGCTTGTAAGTGTGTAGGCACTCCTGGGAGACCAACTCTCCTGGCAGTGTTTGTGTATGTAGCTCTGTGGCACAGGATCAACACTGAACATTTGGAGTAGATGGAGAATCTTGTCCCACTCAGTCCCTAGCATAGAAGCTTTAAGGTGGGCATGGAATCTCATTACTCACTGAGGATAATTTGTCATTTGATAGCTGCTGGGAAGAGAGGATTTTTTGTTTTGTTTTGTGAGTTTCATCATTAAAACACACACACACACACACACACACACGATGGAAAGTCTCACTACCAAGAGTAGCAGCACATCACATACTGAACATGTAGAAAAATAAAAGAAGAAAATTCAAACTTGAGCTGGAAGGGATGGAAACTGGTGGATGGTAATGGGAGAAGTTTCCGGAAGGGAGGTGAATATATTTAACAATATGAAAAAGAAATTTGTTAAAAATTAAAACTGCAATATTTTGTAAATGCAAACAGTTATGCAAACAAATTAAACACAAATTGCAGTAAGTTAAATACTATACAAAAATAGATAAAACAACAGAAACAAAGTGTGCATGTGTTGTATGTATATGAGAATTAATTCATCATAAAAGAACCACTGAAATGTAATAGAAAACAGAAATGTTTAATGAAACACTGAGAAAATTAATTCAGAAATTTCTATCATACCTGACTAAAATAAGTTCCAATGTCATGAAAGAACAAGATTTTTAAAATTATAAACACATGGATATCCATGGACAAAAGAGAAATAATTATAGATGAATACAGGTATTTTAATTTTAAGAATACTTTGAAAAGAATAATTTTTTCAAATAATTATGATAGAAAAAGCTATAATAATTTTGGCATAAATTAAAATACAATAAGAAATATAACAAAGGTTGAATGATATTCAAATACAAAGAAAATATCCAACTTATTTTTTACAGATGAATTTCATAGAACAAGAGACAAAGTTTATAACCAAATCATTTGCAAAATATGGTAATAAAATAGCTAAAATCATAAATATAATACTTCTTGCCAATCTAAAATAATACTGAAATACTATTCAAATTAAAATCTAAGCACAGATATTTAAGACATGATAAAGAATTCTAAAAATGTAGTCCAGTTTCCAACTGACCCCTACCCTGAGATGACATGGTACCACAGCTCTCCACACCCCAATCCCACCCAGTGATAGCTAGTCCCCCAGGAGTACTGACACACCTAAGCTCACAGGCTCATAGTTTCATAGAGGGACAATTTCCAGTCAGGTATGCAAAACCAGCTAACATCAGAGATAACCAGATGGCAAAAGGCAAGGACAAGAATATGAGGAACAGACACCAAGGCTATTTGGCATCATCAGAACCCAGAATTCCCACCACAGCAAGCCCAACACAGCTGAAAAGCAATATTCTGCTTTAAAATTCCATCTCATGATAATGATAGAAGACTTTAAGGACATAAATAATTCCCTCAAATGCTACATCCACTCCAGTAGTGACAAGCACAACAGGCCCCAAAAACCTGGGTGCTGTCCTGAGGCAAAATGTTCAGGGAAACTTAGTTTCTGGGAATTGTGGCATCCTGTATAACGAATGCTCCAATGTCCTTGCTTTAGTTGGTAAAGGGATCTGTGTGCTTTCCCTTAATATTGCTTTATTATAAGTGTTTCTAAGGATTGAATTTTTGACACAGCTAAGTTAAATTCTTCACAAGTCCTAGGCAGTCAGTCCTTGAGCTGACCCTGGGCATGGATAGCTCACTGCCCTACACGGGAATTTACCATTATCTAGGAAGAAGGATGTTTGATCTAAGGAGGAATGGAACTATAGACAGCTGAGTTACACCCATATAGAAGTATTTACAATGGCCTAGGGGGATAGACTATACAATAGACTAGAATAGGAACTATGGCAAAGGCATGAAGCCCTTGCCCCTGGCTTCTAAGATTAAGCTGACCTTAGGTGGGACTGTTTTTGATCCCAGTTGTTAATATTGAATTTTATCTCAGTTGGTTCCTGCCAGTCCTTCCGTGTTTGCATTCCTCTGTTTTGTGTAACTTTCCTATTTTCTTCTGTATAAAAAGTTTGATGCTAGATTTGACACATTACGTTCAGATCCACACTCCCTTGTGTTGTATCTGTTTGTCACCCCACTTCACCAGACTCCTTGCCCACCTGTAACCGAACCTGAGTTTTGCCCATGGATCAAGGACCCAAGTGAGGTCCGTCCGCGGACAAGAGAACACAGATAGACTGGTGATCAGGACAAAACTGCAATCTATAGTTTTGGAAAAGATTTTTACCAATCCTACATCTGATAGAGGTCTAATATCAAATATACTGAGAACTCTTTGGTCTGTCTTAGAAGGGGGATCAGAATACCCATGGGAGAAGATACAGAGACAAAGTGTGGAGCAGAAACTAAAGGTCATCCAGAGACTGTCCCACCTGGGCATCCATTCCAAACCCAGACACTATTGGGGATGCCAAGAATTGCTTGCTGACAGGAGCCTAATATAGATGTCTCTTGAGAGGTTCTGCCAGTGCCTGGTAAATACAGAGGTAGATGCTCACAGCCATCCATTGGAGTGAGCACAGGGTCCCCAGTGGAGGATCTAGAGAAAGGATCCAAAGAGGTGAAGATGATTTCAGCCCCATAGAAAGAACAATATGAACTAACCAGTAACCCCGGAGTTCCCAGGGACTAAACCACCAACCAAAGAGTACAACAAGGAGGGACCGCTGGCTCCAGTTGCATATGTAGCAGAGGATGGCCTTGTGGGACGGGACATCAATGAGAGGAGAGATCCTTGGTCTTGTGAAAGATCAATGCCCCAGTGTAGGGGAATGCCAGGACAGGGAAGCAGGAGTGGGTGGGTTAGTGAGCAGGGGGAGGGGATAGAGGGTAGGGGTGTTTCAGAGGGGGACTGAGGAAAGGGGATAACATTTGAAATGTAAATAAACAAAATATCTAATAAAAAATGAAGTTAGATGCCAGAGAATCAAATAACCCTATTAATACTCCCCCATTTCTGGTGGGAATGCAAACTGGTACAACCACTCTGGAAAATAATCTGGAGGTTCCTCAGAAAATTGGAAATAGATCTACCTGAAGATCCAGTTATACCACTGCTGGGCATATACCCAAAAGGTACCCTACCATGCCAAAGGGACACACGTGTTCCACTATGTTCATAGCAGCCTTGTTTGTGATAGCCAGAAGCTGGAAACAACCCAGATGTCGCACAACAGAAGAATGGATACAGAAAATGTTGTTCACTTTCACAATGGAATACTACTAGCTATTAAGAGTGAGGAAATCCTAAGATTAGCAGGCAAATGGATGGAACTAGAAAATGTCATGCTAAATAAGGTAACTCAGACCCAAAATGGCATTCATGGTATGTGCTCACTAAGTGGATATTAGCAAAAAAAAAAAAAAAAAAAAAAAAAAAAAAAAAAAAAACCAGAATACCCAAGATACAATCCTCAGAACTTATAAAGATTGGTACCCTTATTTATAATAGCTAAAAGCTGGAAACAACCCAGATGTCCCTCAAACAGAGGAATGGCTACAAAAATGTGGTACATTTACACAGTGGAGTATTACTGATCTATTAAAAATAATAAGTTCATGAAATTCATAGGCAAATAGATAGAACTAGAAAATATCATCCTGAGTAAGGTAACCCACTCACAAAAGAAGACATATAGTATGTACTCACTGATAAGTGGATATTAGGAAAAAAGCTTGGAATATACATAATACACCTTACAAACCATATGAAGCTCAAGAAGAAGGAAGACCAAAGTATGGATGCTTCAGGAGAAGGAACAAAATAATCTTGGGAGATAGAAGGTGGAAGGGACTTGGGAGGAAGAGAAGGGGGGATGGCGGGCAGAATCATATGTAGAAGGAGATGGGGGAGATGTCCAAAGGGTCAGTAAATAGAATAGAAGCATACAGCAATGGGGGAAGGGGAACTGGGTATAGCCATCAGAAAGTCCCAGATTCTAGGAAAGCAATAGGCTCCCAGGACCCAACTGGGATGACATGGGCTGAAATACCCGGTGTACTGGCTAGCTTTGTGTCAACTTGACACAGCTGGAGTTATCATAGAGAAAAGAGCTTCAGTTGGGGAAATGCCTCCATGAGATCCAACTGTAAGGCATTTTCTCATTTAGTGATCAAGGGGGAAGAGGCCCCTTGTGGGTGGAACCATCTCTGGGCTGGTAGTCTTGGATTCTATAAGAAAGCAGGCTGAGCAAGCCAGGGGAAGCAAGCCAGTAAAGAACATCCCTCCATGGCCTCTGCATCAGCTCCTGCTCCCTGACCTGCTTGAGTTCCAGTCCTGACTTCCTTGGTGATGAACAGCAGTATGGAAGTGTAAGCCGAATAAACCCTTTCCTCCCCAACTTGCTTCTTGGTCATGATGTTTGTGCAGGAATAGAAACCCTGACTGAGACACCTGACAAAGTGGAGAAAGAACCTGTAGAGATCACATCCAGAGGTAAGGCCTAGTCCCTGGTTGAGGGATGAGGCCACCCACTCATCTCAAAATTTTAACCCAGAATTGCTTTTGTCTAAAGGAAATACAGAGACAGAGTGAAGAGAGACTGAAGGAAAGTCTGTTGAGTGAGTTCCCCATCTGGGGATCCATCCCATATGCAAATACCAATGCCAGACAATATTGCTGATGCCAGTAAGTGCTTGCTGACAGGAGTTAGGTATACCTGTCTCCTGAGAGGCTCTGCCAGAGGCTGACCAATACAGATGTGGATGCTTGCAGCCAACAATCAGACTGAGAAAGGGGACCCCAACTGAGGAGTTAGGAGAATTAATGAAAAAGCTGAAGGAGTTTGTAGCCCCACAAACCAGACCCCTCCAGAGCTCCCCAGGACTAAACTACCAACCAAAGAATATACATGGAGGGACCCATGGCTCCAGCTTCAATTGTAGCAGAGGATGGCCTTCTATGGCATCATTGACAGGGGAGGTTCTTAGTCCTGTGAAAGCTCAATGCCCCAGAGTAGGAGAATGCTAGGGCAGTGAAGCAAGAGTGGATGGGTAGGGGGAGCACGCTTATAGAGGCAGGGGGAGGGGGAGAGTATAGGCAGTTTATGGAGGGGACCTGGGAAGGGGGATAACATTTGAAATGTAAATAAATAAAATAACCCATTAAAATTAGTTCTCAAAACAGGGGAATTTTTACATAGAATCATTGCAAGTGTATTATGTATATGCATATATATTTGCATATTGATATACATCTTTACTACTAATAGTCTCATGGACATATTCATATTTTTAAAAGAATGGAAGTAAATATATCCAAATATTGACTAACTATTTCTAGGTAGTGAATTGATAGTAGGAATAATTTTCTTTTTCATTAAAATATTGTCCCTTTATTTTGTATTTTCTAAATATTTTCATGAATATGTATTATTTTCATAATCAGGAAAAAGTTCAAACACTTGAATCAAGGTAGAGAATCACAGGATTTTCTAATCAGCTCTCATAGGAATCCCCTGGTTAGAATATGTAACAAAAGTAATTCACATCTGATGCCTAGTTTAGTTATGTATATCCACACATAACTGTAGCAAAATCAAAAGAACCTAATTCTAGGAGAAATTAAAAGCAATTCACAATAATCAATGACTCCAGAACCCTTTTATCCAGTTTTTAAGTTATGTTTACATCTTTAGATGTCAGGGGGAGAATTACAGTCATAGTTTCGCCACACATGGCATGGTCATGACTGGTTTATGAAAGGTCCCATTCCATTTTATTTCATACCAACTCACAGTACCTACCAATCAGTAATCATCCAAACCATGACACTATTACTGATGCCATGCTCTACTTGCAGACAGGAGCCTAGCATGGCTGTTCTCTAACAGGCTCTACCAGCAGCTGACCAAGACTGATGCAGTTACTTACAGCCAACTTGGACTGAGGTCAAAAATCCCTACAGAAGCGTTAGGAAGGAGTTGAAGGGGATGACAACCTCACAGGATGACCAACAGTGTCAACTAACCTGGACCTCTTAAGAGTTCCCAGAGACTTAGCCACCAAGCAAAGAGGATACATGGGCTGGTCCATGGCACCTGGCACATATGTAGCAGAGGTCTACCTTATTTGACCCCAGTGGGAGAGGATGTGTATTACCTTCTATAGATGTGATGCTCCAGGGTCAGGGAACACTTGTGGGGGTGGAGGGCAGGGGGTGATGAACTCTTGGAGGGAAGGCAATATTTGGAATTTAAATAAATAAAATAATTATGTTTAAAAGAGCTGAATTACACCCTTAGAAGATGTGTATCATTTCTTCTTGCTGACATTTTACAAATGAAACGAGTATATATTTTCTTACTTTTTTCCCTGTTTGTCCCATTTCTAGGACCAATTCACATTCTCAATTCTTTCTTACATTTACAGCATAGTGTTCCATAATGAGTGTGTACCACATTTCATTTCTCCCATACTCATGTAGCCACCCACTCACTATGATTTCATTACTATAGTAAAGAATGGTCTTACATATTTCCCTTTCTGAACACAGTGGTCCTTAGCTTAGATGGTTACACTAAGCTATAGCAAGATGCTCTCCCACATCATAGCAGCTTTGGTCCTTCTTCCTTCCAACAATACATCACAACACTTTATTACCAAACCTCCCAGTTTTTGATAGTCATAGGTAATTTGGGCTTTCAGTATTGTTTGAATAGTATTTTTTCAACAACTATTGCTAATGAAGATCATTAGACATACTCATTAGCCCTAAGGATTTTTATTTTAAAATTTCTTATGCATATTTTTGTCTAATTTTCTAATATGATTACCATTATCTTTTATCAGATATAATTGCTAATATAATCTAGCTTTTATTTCTTTGTCTAGAAAAAATAATTTCTTCTATTTTTAACATGCTATTAACATCAAACTCTAATTTTGAAGGAGTTTAGCATGTTACTCATCTCTGTCCCTACAACACAGACATTCACACCCAGTTTTTTCAATTATCCTAGCCTAGCCCATATTCTCAGAGCTAACAAAATTCTAAATGACAAAAAACTCCAATAAGACTCAACCAAATGAAGCACAATATCTCATGTATTTCATGTTCCCAATCCCATAGCTTGAGATATCTCACATATACCATCAATAGAAACCATAGAATGACTTCTGCCTCTCACTTCAATGTACACTTTCATCAGCTCCAAGCATCAATCAATGATTACACAACTTCATGCTATAAAGCACCAATTTACTTCATTAAACACACAGGGTCCACAGATCAAGGATTTGTAAACATCACAGTGTGGATGCCTTGTTTCTACTTTATCATGTCTGTAGGAGTAAACTGGGGTGACTTGAAGGCTAACAACAATGTAACAGTTCTTGTGCCCCGGGTCCCTCAGAGACCAGTCTGCTCAGGTGAGAGTGCAGACTGCAGAAGCAACTCAGCTTCTGGGACAGGCAGAAGCAACACAGCTTCAGGGACAAACCCCGTTTCATGATCCAGACATCAGGGCACCTTCAGTGCCAGAGGAGACATATCCACCTGGGAGGGCTCTGACTGCCTGAATGGGTGAGGGTTTGTACCCCGGGACCCACAGAGACAAGTATGCTCAGGTGAGAGTGTGGATTGCAGAAGCGGCTCAGCTTCTGCGACAGACCCATTTCAGGCTCCAGATATCCAGGACCTTCCCAGCCAGAGGAGAGATATCTGCCCAGGAGGGCTCTGACTGCCTGAATGGGTGAGGGAGCCATTCTGTGGGTCCCTCAGAGGCCAGTCTGTGCAGGTAAGAGTGCAGACTGCAGAAGTGACATAGCATCTGGGACAATTCTTGATTTTACAGCACAAGCCATTGCTGTTCTGTTTAGGTAAGAAGGAGCATGTGTCCTTCTTACCAGTTGGAAGATCTTCTGGGTATATGCCCAGATGAGGTATTGTTGGGTCCTCCAGTAGTACTATGTCCAATTTTCTGAGGAACCGCCAGACTGATTTCCGGAGTGATTGTACAAGCTTGCAATCCCACCAGCAATGGAGGAGTGTTCCTATTTCTCCACAACCTCGCCAGCATCTGCTGTCACCTGAATTTTTAATTTTAGCCATTCTGACAGGTGTGAGATGGAATCTCAGGGTTGTTTTGATTTCCATTTCACTGATGCCTAAGGATGTTGAACATTTTTTTCAGGTGTTTCT
>NC_034613.1:7749929-7763420 GCF_900095145.1 Mus pahari | reverse complement strand
TCCAGTTTTCTCCTGAGTCTCAGTGGTCAGGTTACTCTCTGCAGGGAAGCTCTCTTCTAGCAGGGAATATGCACAGAGGGCTGGCGTTCAGATCTGACTCCTTGGTGAAGATGTAGGCCCAAACCAGGGCCTGTGCCAGAAGATGTGTTGCCTCTGCAGATTATTCACTCTCCTACACAGTCTAGCCACTGAGGGACTCTGGACACACTATGACTCTCTCACCTGCTCTGGCAGACAGAGCCCTCACTGGTCACCACCTTTCCTCTGGCGAGGAAGGTGCCCCAATTTCTGGAGCCAGAAATAGAGTCTGTCCCAGAAGTTAGGTTGCTTCTTTCTGTCCTGAAGCTGTGTAGCTTCTGNGGTCCACACTCTTGCCAGTGCAGACTGGAGCCCAGAATCTGCGTCCCTTCTCCAGGCCACCCTCTAACCGGCAGTGGACTGGAACAAAGATGGTTCTCCTTTTGGTTCAGGCCAGGAGACTGCTCCAGGGCGGACACACCTCCTCAGGCAGGAAAGGTGCAGGGTGAAGGTCCAGGCCTTGAGACTGCTCCTGGTCAGACACCCCTCCTCGGGCAGGAAAGGCGCTGGGTGCCAGAACAGCTTGTTTATGATTTTAGGTCTCAGAAGACTCAATTCATGACCAGCTGGCTCCATTTTACTTTGCCATCTGGTAATACAGAAATTCCATGGCAGAATGGCATGGTAAAAGAAAACTGCTCACTTCCTGATATTCAGGAAAAAGGGAGAGATATATAAGGGTTACATACATGATATAGGCATACTTTCTAGCAATCTATGCCCTTTAATTAGGCACCCTTTCCTTCTTTCCATTAACACCAACCAATGTTATCAATTATTGATCTATAAATGAGTCAATACAATTATGATGTCCAAGCCCTCATTAGACAGTTTTTGGTGGTTTCAATATGTTTGGCTCTCCCATCGACTCATGTGTTAAATGCTTTGGTCCATTAAGAGTGGCACTATTAGGAGGTGTGGCCTTGCTTGAGGTTATGTGGCCTTATTAGAGGAAGTGTGGGATTGTAGGGGCAGGTCTGAGGTCTCTATGCTTAAGATCTGCCTATTGTGGAATTCCAGCCTCTTCCTGACTGCCTTCAGATCAAGACATTGAACACTCAGCTCTGTCTCCAGCAACATGTCTGCCTGGACACTGCCATGAATCCCACAATCGTGATAATGGATTAAAACTCTGAAAATGTAAACCAGCCCTAATTAAACATTTTTCCTTATAAGAGTCATAACGTAGGTCTTGGTTTTTCTTCATAGCAATGAAAACCCTAACAAACACACAGTCATTTCTGAGGAGAAAGGCCACCTTTAAAGGTAGCACTGGGGACTAAGCATGCAACCTATAATTTTAAAGGCTATTTAATACCAAAATTGTTAATACTGCTTTATCAGACTATTTCTAAAAGTGAGGCAGTTGTGTCAAAATTCCTCAAAGGAAGGCCACTTACAACTGGGTATCAATTCTAATTTCATGCATTATTCCTCAATATTATCAGATAGGCATCCCATCCCGTATATGTCAACTAAACTCGATTTTTATTTGATGCTTAAAACAACAACAACAACAACAACAACAACAACAACAACAACTTAGCTCTCTAAAGCCTTCCTTCTTCAGTGCTGATTTCAAAATTCAAACTTCATGGTTTTATTAGCAACTTTCTGTTGCTGTGATAAAACACCATAACAAAAATTGACAGTTTTGATCAATTCTGGACAAGAGTTTAGTTTACAGTTTCAAAGGGAAAGCCCATAAGACAGGGGTATGTGAGTAGTGGTCACAGCAAGCAAAAAGCTAGGAGATCACTTCTCAGTCACCCATAGGAAGCAGAGAGAGGGACCAAGAAGCAGGATGAGGATATAATCTGTCAAACACTGTCCCCTGTGACATACTCCCCCATCAAAGCCATACTCTCACAAAGGTTCCATAATCTTCCCAAATAGCACTGCCAACGAGGGACAAGTGTTAAGATACATAAATAAGCCTATGGGGGACAATTCTCACTCAAACCACTATATGGTCTACCAGTCGTTCCCTTACTCTATAAACTCAGACAAATAACATGTTCTATTTCTGCAGTATTATCCCTTAGATCTTAATTTCTATCCTGACATTATTGTGTTTTGTTATCATATTTTGGATTTTTAAAAATTTATTCGTCTATCATTTAGTACATACTGACTGCAATTTCCCCTTTCTCTTCTCCCCCCGAGTCTCTCCCCCAACCTCCTCTCACTCAGATATCTACTTCTCCATTTCCCTTTAGAAAGGGGCAGGATTCACAGGGATATCAGCAAAACATGGTGAATCAAGTTGTAATGAAATTAGCCACTTCCCCTTGTACTAAGGCTCGATGAAGCAACCCAGTAGAAGAAAGGGGGTTCCAAAAGTAGGTAACCCAATACTTTGAGTGTTTTATTGCAATATCTTATATAGCTAGATTTGCTTCAAGTAGTGGTTTCTTGATTGATTTATCTTAAATAGAAGTGGCATGTTTCAAGCTAAAAAAGAGATACCAACATTTTATGTTGCTAGTTAAGAATATTTTTTCATTAATTTATTAATTTATTCACTTTATAACCCAATTGCAAACTCCATCCTTCCTCTTCTCCTAGTCCCACACTTAGAATTTTCTCTGCCCATTACCTCCTCCCTTTCTCCTCAGAGAAGGGAAAGGCCCTTCTGGGTACCATCCCCCTAGAACATCAAGTCCCAGAAGCATATCCTCTCTCACTGAGGCCCAACCAGGTAGTCCAGTTAGGGGACAGGGATTCAATGGCAGGCAATAGTGTCAGAGACAGACCCTACTCCAATTGTTAGGGGACCCAATTGAAGACCAAGCTGCATTATCTGCTCCAATATGTAGGGGTCCTAGTTCCAGCCCTTGCATGCTCCCTGGTTGGTGGTTTAGTCTCTGTGAGTCTCCATGGGACCATATTTGTTGATTTGTTGGTATTCCTGTGGTGTCCTTGACCCCCACTGGCTTGCTCTATTCTATCCCTAGTCTTCCACCAGAATCCCAGAGCACTGCCTGATGGTTTGCTGTGGGTCTCTCCATCTGTTTCAATCTGCTGCTGGATAAAGCCTCTCAGGAGACAATTATGCTAGGTTCCTGCCTGCAAGCATAGCATCAGGGGTTGGCTCTATCAAATGGGATGGGTCTCTGTTGGGACAGTCATAGGTTGGCTGTTCCCCCAGTCTCTGCTTTTATCCCTGCACATATTGTAGGCAGGACAAATTTTGGGTTTAAGGTTTTGTGAGTGGTTTGATGTCCTCCTCCCTCTACTAGAAGTTCTGCCTGGCTAGAGGTGGCCACTCTAGTCTCCATATCCTCAGCTGGTAGGAATCTCAGCTGAGGTCACCCCCATAGACTCCCCGGAGTCTCCCAGGTTCCAGGTTTCCAGCTAGTTCCAGAGATGAACCCACTGATTTCCATTCTCACACCCAGCCCTCTCCCACCCTCTCTCCTCACACCTGATCTCCATCCCCATTACCCTCCTTACCACCTCTCCCATTCAGTTCCTTCTCTCCATCTACCTCTGATGACTAAGAATATTTTAAAAGACTTCTACTTAGTATCATTAGTATTACATTTAACAAATACATTTTAGCCCCCCTCCATGTATATAATCTCAAAATGAGACTTTTTCATTTCTTTTTTCTATTTTTTATTAGATATTTTCTTTATTTACATTTCAAATGTTATCCCCTTTCTTCATTTCCCCTCTGAACACCCCCTACCCCCTCCCCCTGCTTACCAACCCACCCACTCCCGCTTCCCTGTCCTGGCATTCCCGTACATTGGGGCATAGAGCCTTCACAAAATCAAGGGCCTCTCCTCCCATTAATGACTGACTAGGCCACCTTCTGCTACATATGCAGCTAGAGCCATGAGTCTCACCATATGTACTCTTTGGTTAGTGGTTTAGTCCCTGGGAGCACTGTGGGTACTTGGTTCATATTGTCGTTCCTCCTAGGGGGCTACAAACCCCTTCAGCTCCTTCGGTCCTTTCTCTAGCTCCTTCATTGGGGACCCTGTGCTCAGTCCATTGGTTGGCTGTGAGTATCCACTTCTGTATTTGTCAGGCTCTGGCAGAGCCTCTCAGGAGTCAGCTTTATCAGACTCCTGTTAGCAAGCACTTGTTGGCATTCTCAATAGTGTCAAGATTTGGTAACCCTATATGGGATGGATCCTCACATGGGGCAATCTCTAAATGGCCTTTCCTTCAGTTTCTGTTCCACATTTTGTCTCTGTATCTCCTCCCATGGGTATTTTGATCCCTCTTCTAAGAAGGACCGAAGTATCCATACTTTGATCTTCCTGCTTCTTGAGCTTCATGTGCTCTGTGAATTGTACCTTGGGTATTCCGAGCTTTTGGGTTAATATCCACTTATCAATTAGTGCATACCATGTGTGTTCTTTTATGACTAAGGTACCTCACTCAGGATGATATTTTCTAGTTCTATCCATTTGCCTAAGAATTCTATAAATTCATTTTTTAACAGCTGAGTATTACTCCATTGTGTAAATGTACCACATTTTCTGTATCCATTATTCTGTTGAGGGACCTGAGTTCTTTCCAGCTTCTGGCTATTATAAATAAGGCTGCTATGAACATAGTAAAGCATATGTCCTTATTATATGTCTCCAATACCTCAAAGAGACACTGCCCTAAATCCTATCTTTTATAAGTCTTGTTTCTAGGATAAGAATTACATAAAATGTTACTCAATTTAGGCGTATCTTTAGAGGCCTGTTTCCATGGGTTGACTCATGCCACACGTTGTAGTTCTGAAGTACTTCAACCCAGAGTTACCAGTTTTAAGCCAGTTTTCTGTTACCAATGTTACAAATTTCTAATCATACCCAATAACTTATGAGCCAATAATCTGTAATCAAGACATGTAGAAATAATTATACTTTTAAAACCATTCAGAAACAAAAACTGGCTGCATACATTTACTTATTTAAACCAGATGAAATTCTTAATTTTTCTAGCTGTAATTTCAAGAAAGGAGCTCCTTGCTACTAGTTGAACCCAGTACTCACAGTCAGAGAGATTATTCTAGGAGAAGTAACCATCAGTTTCCTTACCGTAGAACTTGAGAAGCTGCTGTCCCTTTAAGGGCTTCTCCAGCTGTGCTAGACTCCTGACTACAGGTGCAGGGTTCCAAAGACCAACTGATACTGCTTATTTTTTTATTTTTTTGAAATAAATTAAAACTAAATCAAGGGCTGAACAACAAGCAGATAAAGTTTTAACTGTTTTTTTTCTTTTGAACATGAAACATGAAACAACAATCAATTAAACCACAAAAACGAAAACACAGACAATATAAAACAGTCAGTTTTGAGGGACATGGAAGGACTGGAGCACCAAAGATGGACAATAGACAGGGAAGAGAATTAGAAATCCTAAATGGACCCAGGTACCCTACCTAATAGACCCAGAACCAAGCATTCCTCCTGTAGGAGCCAGAGAGGAAGAGAGGAGGCAGGACGTCTCCCGACCTCCTCCTCTCCCTAGGAGAGCTCTGAAACAGCTTATATTCACTTTCTTTCTCTTTCACCAAATAATTCCTGGATAGTCAGAGAGGACTCCTTGTCTCAAACCCATTCTCTTATGTTTCAGATGTAAACTATCTCTAGTCAGGGTTCAAAGACTAAAAATCACCTATGAGAATTACTTTCCCTTCTCTAGATTTTACCATCGCTCTAAACACATACACAAAGCACATTTTACCTTTACCTTGTACTTCTACGAGGTTTATTCACTGCTGGTCCAAATTTTCTTTACTTTCCTTTGTACATGCTTCTAATTCCCGCGGTGTCCATCCCTGTACCCAGCTTACTGGAGCTCTGACGTTGAGGTGCCATATGTGTAAGCCTGCTCAGTCAACAGGTTCTCCAGCACAGGAGTGAGGATTAAAAAGAAAAAGGACATTTAGACAGCATTGTAGCATGATCGCAGTCAATTCTGAGACTGAAGGCAAATTTAAGTTTCCCAGTCTGCTTTTTAATTAAATGCGAGTACTTAGGGCAAGCACTACAATAAGGAACTAACAAGGCAGTAAGCAAAGTCCTGTTATTACTCCCATGACAGTTGCTTAAAAGTGCTTGTCATAATGACCAAAATGCTTGAGCCCACTTCCTTGTCCAAGCCCAAAATCTTACCTGAAGCCTACTTCTTTTGTTCCACCCTAAGATTAAAATACCTGCCTTACCCTACTTCCCTATTCTTGTTGAAACTTAGTTCCTTATCATGCCCTAATGTCAGATTCCTGCCTGAGCTTACTTCCTTGCCACGGCCAATGTAAGATTCCTGCCAAGCGACACCCCCAAAAGGCTCTCCACATGGCATGTTCTGGGTATATGCCCAGGAGTGGTATAGCTGGGTCCTCAGGTAGTACTATGTCCAATTTTCTGAGGAACTGCCAAACTGATTTCCATAGTGGTTGTACCAGCTTGGAAGTGCACCAGCAACAGAGGAGTGTTCCTCTTTCTCCACATCCTTGCTAACATCTGCTGTCACCTGAGTTTTTGATCTTAGCCATTCTGACTGGTGTGAGGTGGAATATCAGGGTTGTTTTGATTTGCATTTCCCTGATGATTACAGATGTTGAACATTTCTTTAGGTTCTTCTCAGCCATTCAGTATTCCTCAGTCATTTTCAGCCTTAAATAACATAGATGAACACACATCAAAATTCTTTCTAATTTGTTCACAAATCCATCAGGACATTCTTTTTACAACTACTTTTCTTTTCTTTCTTTTTTGCTCTGAGACAGGGTTTCTCTGTGTAGCTCTGGCTGTCCTAGAACTCACTTTGTAGACCAGGCTGGCCTTGAACTCAGAAATCCACCCGCCTTTGCCTACCAAGTATTGGGATTAAAGGCATGTGCCACCACTATCCAGCAAAAACTACTTTTCAAATGTTCTTTTATACTCATTGATTTCAAGATCTCATCCAAAACAGTCAATATTCATTTTATAATTAGCTGAACAAAAACTACATTGTGAATATGCTCTTTTATTTACTGCCTAGCATAAAACAAAAACAGAATGGACTTGAACTTAACTTGCACTAAGTACCATGTCCATTACCACCTTACCATAGCAAATAAAAGCAGATATAATATCTGCCTATATGGAAATTCATATAAATTCACAAGAAAAAATAACCAAAAGAAACGCATACTGAATCTAGATAGACTCAGATAGTGGTGCATGACAAAAACATGAAGAAATAGCAATTGTGAATGGAAATCTTTGGGTGAGGCAGACACTGCTTCTTGAGCAGTAAGCTACAGAAGTTAGAAAGAAACCAGACATCTGAATAACATTTCATGAAGGAGGAAATATTGAGGAAACAAACAGCCTATCATGCTCAAGATAATAGTGAAGCACTAAGGGCATAACACAGGGGCACAAGTCCTTGTCTAGTATATATGAAATACAAAATACAAAACATGTATATAAAAACCATGAAAAAAAAAAAACCCAAAAATCGCATCTATAGCTGGGCATATAGTAGGATATAATCTAAGCTGTCCTGAGGTTGTCATTGTCTACAACCATTAAATTTGGAAATAAAGCTCTTCCTTCAAATTACATCCAGCATATGCTCACTTCTCCCCACTTTGATCCTCACAATCTTGGTTTGAGCCAGCATTTTCGGTGCCCTCCATTATTGCAAAAGTACTTAACAGGTGTGTATACTTCTATCCCAGGCATTCATCATCACTCCACATATGAATGACTCATTTTAACTCTAAAGGAATAGATACTTTCTCTGTTTTTCTATGAACTTTCTAGCTTATTTTGTATAAAAACTAGTCTTTAAAAAATGTCTAGAAATAAAATACACAGGAGAAATGGGTCAGCAGGTGAGAGTGCTTATCGCTTTTCTAGCAGACACAGTTGAGGTCCCAGCAGCACCCACACAGGGTTCCTGGGACTCTAGCTCTAGAGGATTTGATGTTTTCTTTGGAATTCTAGTGGTGCAAAGCATATGCATGGCACACATACATACATGCAGGCACTCACATATGCACATAAAATAATGGCAAGTAAATTTTTTAAAAATTGTATTTGAGACTCTAAAATGACCACACATGCAAATACATAAATACACACAAATATACACATGCACACACAAAAACAGATGCTAATACATATTTATTGGGATTAAGGACATTCCAATATACAAACAACTATATCTTTAATGCATAGAGTATGGTAGGCATTTGGTAAATATTTATCAAATGAATTAATGAAAAAATGAGCAAGGCATGCATTCAAAAGTAGTCATAATATGGGCCTGTTGGACTGTTCTAAGGTTACTTTTTAATTGGATATTTTCTTTATTTATATTTCAAATGTAATCACCTCTCCCAGTGTCCCCTCTCCTCCTACTTCTATGAGGGTACTCATCCACCCACCCACCCACTCCTGCCTCCCTGCCCTCGAATTCCCCTACACTGGGGCATCAAGCCTTCTCAGGACCAAGGGCCTCTCCTCCCATTGATTATCAACAAGGCCATTCTCTGCTACATATGCAGCTGGAGCCATGGATCCCTCTATGTGTACTCCTTGGTTAGTGGTTTAGTCCCTGGGAGCTCTGGAGTGGTCTGGTTTGTTGATATTGTTGTTCTTCCTATGGTATAAGCATGGTTCAGAGATAAGTAGAAACATGAATTATTTACATATTAGTGCATCACACAATAGACTGTACTATAGTCCCTAAGGGGAGGGGCAATTGAAATTCCTTCATCTTTTTTGAGTAAGATCTCTGCAGAAACTGTCAGTTCTCATTTTCTCACAGACTTCTTTCTATTGAGGAGTTGATCTTCTTTCTCTGGCATAAGGAATGCTCAAAACAGCTTTATTAAAAGCAAATCCACACCAATTAGTGTCTTTTTCTAAACACTTCAGGGTTTAATCAATCTTGTTTTATATTTGATGATAATCATCATAGATGTATTTGATGAAATCTTTTAAAGTGACCCAAATAGTCAAGAGTTTTGAGGCAAACATATAATGTTATCTATACACACAAGAGGAAGAGGGGAAGGAGGAGGAGGAGGAGGAAAAGAAGGAGGAAGAGGAAGAAGAAGTAGAAGAAGCCTCTACTTTTTTGACTTTAAATGAATAAATCAGCAGGGCTGGTTCTTTTTGGAGTTTAATTTGGTTTTAATGTTTTATGAGGCTTACACCAAGGAATATTAATGCCACATGCAGAACAAGTCAGTTGAGCCTTTCATACACAGGCAAAAGTTTTCATCTGAGCTGAGAGATAATCTTTCTTAATAATATCAACATAGTCGATGGAAGTCATAATTAATTCATACATCATGGAGGTAATTAGAATTCAAATGAAAGAAATGACTGCTATGCCAAAACCAAGTCTACTCCATTATTTTATTTTGTACAAACAAAAATATGTTGAATTTCTCCCCTTGTCAACTGTGGGCACAGTTTGATCAGTCCTTTTTCCAGTCTCCCTTCAGCTTAAAACCAAAAGTTAAAACGAAGCTACTAGTTTATCATTAACAGAGTAGAAGGAGACCCTTAGAGAAGAGAAATAAGCAAAAAGATTCCATAAATCTATGATTCAAATGACATGTCAACCTCAATTTCTATGACCAGAAAAAATACCTGCTAAAAATAAAGGTGTTCTTAGACAACAACTGAAAGAGATTATCATAACTTGAATACAGAATAGACAGACCTAGCAAAGCACAGTTCTAGGTGAGTCTGTACAAGCAGTTTCAGAAAAGATAAACTAATGAGAGCTATGACTTAACAATGGTGTAACACATTGATGAATTCAGAGTCAGACTAGACTGTCAAGTGCTTGTATAACTGCAGAAGGTGACAACTAGGTAGAAGTGGACTGCTATTGGAGTTTCTTTGAAGAGTAATTTACTGGTTTGGATTCTGGTTGGCTTCTTCCTTCCTACACTATTCACCTTAAAACAACCCCCAAGTTCCTCCCTACAGTCTTTGCTTGCCTCCGTCATTTTTGATTAAACGTTACTTTTTATTTAAAGTTCATTATCAATTCTTTGTCAATGGAATTAAGCCCATATATAATAGCATCACAACATCTGTATGGAAAAGTTATTCTTTCCCTGAGACTCCTTTAAATGGCTACAAAGAATCCATCAATTTTTTTCATAAGGTGTCACTCAGGTCTACATTCTACATAGTGTTTCCATAGGCTACAAAATCCTTCCTGTGATAAAAAATGTTTAATATCAATTAATAGATAACATCCTAAGAAATCTCTCCCTACACATTTCACAATTAACTCCTGACACTGTTTTTGTTGTTGTTATTGTTGGTCTTGATTTTGCTGTTGCTGCTTGTTCTCATTAAGAATAGAATCAAAATAGTTTTCTATTAATTGATGGGTATATAAGTAAAATGCAGCACATATATGCAGTGGAATAAAATTCAACTGTGATAAATGAAATTTATGGGTAAATTGAGGGAACTGGAACCAAATTTGAAAACTAAAGACAAATGTTATGTGTTCTATCTCATGTCAATCCTAGCTTTGAATCTGAATTTGTGTCTTTAATTTGGGTTATATGTAAGATGCCAGAAAATTAAAAAGGGGCCATCAAGGAGAAATGAAATGATTTTTATATGATTTTTTATTGGATATTTTATTAATTTACATTTCAAATGTTATCTACTTTCCCTCCAGAAACCCCCTACCCAATCTTCCCTTCCCCTGCTCCTATGAGGTTGTTCCCCTACCTACAGTCCCACTACCACCTTCCTGCCCTGGCATTCCCCTCCAGTTGGGCACTAAGCATTACCAAAGCCAAGGGCCTATACTCCCATTAATGTCCAACAAGGCCATTCTCTGCTACATATGCAGCGGAAGCCAGGGGACCCTCTGTGTGTACTCTTTGGTTACTAGTTTAGTTCCTTGGAGCTCTAGGGTGTCTAATTGGTTGATATTGTTGTTCTTCCTATGTGATGCAAACTCCTTCAGCTCCTTCAGTCCTTTCTCTAAGTCCACCATTGGGAACCCCATGCTCAGTCCAATGGTTGACTACAGGCATCCGCCTTTGTATTTTTCAGGCTGTGGAAAAGCCTCTCAGTAGACAACTATATCAGGATCCTGGAAAAAAAGCACTTCTTGGTATTCACAATAGTGTCTGGGTTTGGTATCTGTACATGGAAAGGATGTCCACGTGGGGCACTCTCTCAAAGGCCATTCTTTCAGTCTCTGCTCCACACTTTGTCTCTGAATTTCCTCGCCTGAGTATTTTGTTCTCCCGTCTAAGGACTGAAGCATCTACACTTTGGTCTTCCTTCTTCCTGAGATTCACGTGTCCTATGAATTGTATCTTGGGTATTCTAAGCTTTTAGGCTAATATCCACTTATCAATGGGTACATATTATGTGTGTTCATTTGTGACTGTGTTACCTCACTACGGATGATATTTTCTAGATCCATCTCTTTGCTTCTGTTGAAGGGCGTCTGTGTTGTTTCCAGCTTCTTGCTATTATAAATAAGACTGCTGTGAACATAGAAGAGCATGTGTCCTTGTTATATGTTGGCGCATATTTTGGGTATATGCTCCAGAGTGATATTGATGGGTCCACAAATTCAGTTTTCTATGTTCAGTTTTCTGAGGAACTGCCAGAATGATTTCCAGAGTGGTTGTACCAGCTTGCAATCCCACCAGCAATGGAAGAGAGTTCCTCTTTCTCCACATCCCCGTCAGCATCTGCTGTCACCTGAGTTTTTGATCAGCCATTTTGATGGGTTTAAGGTAGAATCTCAGGGTTGTTTTGATTTGTATTTCCCTGATGAATAAGGATGTTGAACATTTTTTTAGACGCTTCTTGGCCATTCAGTATTCCTCAGTTGAGAATTCTTTGTTTAGCTGTGTACCCCATTTTAATAAGGTTATTTGGTTCTCTGGAGTCTAACTTGTTGAGTTCTTTGTATATATTGGATATTAGCCCTCAATCAGATGTAGGATTGGTAAAGATATTTTCCCAATCTGTTGGTTGCCAGTTTGTCCTACTGATGGTGTCCTTTGCTTTACAGAAGCTCTGCAATTTTATGAGGTCCCATTTGCCAATTCTTGATCTTAGAGCATAAGCCATTGGTGTTCTGTTCAGGAAAATTTCCTCTGTGTCCATATGTTCAAGGCTCTTCCCTACTTTCTCTTCTATTAGTTCCAATCTATCTTTTTTTTTTTTTTTTTTTTTTTTTTTTTTTTTTTTGGTTTTTCGAGACAGGGTTTCTCTGTGCAGCCTTGGCTGTCCTGGAACTCACTTTATAAACCAGGCTGGTCTCGAACTCAGAAATCCACCTGNCTCTGCCTCCTAAGTGCTGGGATTAAAGGAGTGCGCCACCATGCCCAGCAGTCTATCTGTTTTTATGTGGAGGTCCTTGATCCACTTGAACTTGAGCTTTGTACAAGTAGATAAGAATGGATTAATTTTCATTCTTCTACATGCTAACCACCAGTTGAACGAGCACAATTTGTTGAAAATGTCTTTTTTTCCACTGGATGATTTTAGCTTTTTGGCAAAGATCAAGTGACCATAAGTATGTGGGTTCATTTCTGGGTCTTCAATTCTCTTCCATTGAACTAACTGCCTGTTAGTGTACAATGCCATGCAGTTTTTATTTTTATCATGATTGCATGAGGTTAAGAATGGTGATTCCCCCAAAAGTTCTTTTCTTGTTGAGAATAGTTTTCGCTGTCCTGGGTATTTGTTACTCCAAATGAATTCCATAATTGCTCTTTCTAACTCTATGAAGAATTGAGTTTAAATATAGATAGGGACTGCATTGAATCTGTAGATTTCTTTCAGCAAGATGGACATATTTACTATATTAATCCTGTCAATACATGAGCATAGGAGAACTTTCAATCTTTTGAGATATTATTTTCTTAATTAGAGATATTCTTTGATTTCTTTCTTCAGAGACTTGAAGTTGTTGTCATACAGATCTTCCACTTGCTTGGTAAGAGTCAACACTAAGATACAAAATGGTTGGGAGACTTTTTTTTTCAATTTTTTATTAGATATTTTCTTTTTTATTACATATTTTTTTATTTACATTTTAAATGCTATCCCAAAAGTTCCCTATACCCTCCCCCTGCCCCTGCTCCTCTGCTTACCCAGTCCCAATTCTAGGCCATGGCATTCCCCTGTGATGGCTAATATAAAGTTTGCAAGACCAAGGGACCTCTATTCCCAATGATGGCTGATTAGGCCATCTTCTACTACATATGCATCTAGAGATGTGAGCTCAGGGGGTACTGGTTAGTTAATATTGTTGTTCCACCTACAGGGTTGCATCACCCTTCAGCTCCTTGGGTACTTTCTCTAGTTCCTCCATTGGGGTCCTGTGTTCCATCCAATAGCTGACTGTGAGCATCCACTTCTGTGTTTGCCAGGCACTGGCATAGCCTCA
>NC_034613.1:7747837-7749370 GCF_900095145.1 Mus pahari | reverse complement strand
TCTAGCTTCCCCCACACACCTGGGGCTATGGTCTAAACTGAGACTTGCAAAATTGCAACCAATTAAAGTACTAGCTGACTTGTTATCCTGTTCTTATTCAACTGTTTGGCTTTTCTCTCAGGCAGGTCAGCTACACCCAGACTGACAGAGTGCAGCAAGTGCCAGTCGGATTCACCTCACTACAGGAGCCCTGACAACTCTTCAGCATCTAAACATTAATTCGTGGTTTGGTCTTAAATAGAAATGGTGTTAGGGCAGAATACATTTTTCACGAAATCTGTTAAAGCAAGACCCCCCAAATCAGGTTTTCCTAATTGAGGATTTACTAAAGGATCCCTAGTGGTAAAATTGAATGCTGACTGGCCTTGCACCGGATTTCTTCCTCAGACTGCCAGCCCCCATCCTTAGACTAACAATGGGTCAGTTTCAAGAAAATAAAAATCCGAGTCAGGTGTAGCTGCTAAGCCACCACAGCTCCTGGGCATGCCAGTCTAACAAATTTAAATTTTTACATAAAATGGGTGGAGATGTTGGTGTCTCCCACCCCCACTAACCACTCCCCCTCCACAGGAATACCAGAGTGCTACCCAGCTCTTCCAGAATAAAGCGTCCTCAGACTGCCCACTGTCAACGCCCACTCATCGCCCGGACCAATTGTCACTGCCTACTCCTTTGGACCCGCCTTCTGGACACAGCTCCACTTAGGATTGGACCGCGCACCATTGAGACAGAGAGACAATGCAACATTGAGAGAGACACACAGCAGAGAAAATGGGACATGCGGAAGAGGGTTGGGTTCTCCCGTGTGCAATTAATAAATAATGTTTCTTCCTTGTAGCTCATCCCTATTTTAGGAAGTTTAGCCCTTCAGTACGAACCCAGTCCAAGGTGTTTTCTGCCCACACAGACACGGCGCCTGTGGCGTGATGCAGAAATACACATACATCCATTTACCCAATAATTTCATAAATTCATTGTTTTTAATAGCTGAGTAGTACTCCATTCTGTAAATGTACCACATTTTCTGTATCCATTCCTCTATTGAGGGACATCTGGATTCGTTCCAGCTTCTGGCTATTATAAATAAAGCTGCTATGAACATAGTAGAGCATGTATCCTTATTACCACTTAGAAGATCTGAGTATATGCCCAGAAGTGATATTGCTGGATCCTCCAGTAGTACTATGTCCAATTTTCTGAGGAACCGCCAGACTGATTTCCAGAGTGGTTGTACAAGCTTGCAATCCCAAAAGCAATGGAGGAGTGTTCCTCTTTCTCCACAACCTCTGCAGCATCTGTTGTCACCTGAACTTTTAATCTTAGTCATTCTCACTGGAGTGAGATGGAATCTCAGGTTTGTTTGGATTTGCATTTACCTGATGACTAAGAATGTTGAACATTTTTGCAGGTGTTTCTCAGGCATTTGATATTCCTCAGTTGAGAATTCTTTGTTTAGCTCTTTACCCCATTTTTAATGGGGTTATTTGAATTTCTGCAGTCCAGCTTCTGAGCTCTTTGTATATATTGGATATT
>NC_034613.1:7701514-7733791 GCF_900095145.1 Mus pahari | reverse complement strand
TTGCAGCAAAAGAAAAAAGGGGGATTTGTAGGAGGCCATGGTCCCTCCCCTGTGATACCCGAAGCTGCACCTTAAAAGATGGCACCTGTTGGCTATGGAGCTTGTGGTAAACAGGTCCATATTTGGTGGTGATATGTTCCCGCTCTTCTCGATGGCTGAGGCCCTGGTGAAGTGACATGGCCTGCCTTAATTGGGGTGGATTAGAGTATAAAAGGGCTTGTATCCCAGGGCTCTGGGGAGATGAAGAAGGAGAAGATTGTTCAAGGTTCCTGAATAAACTGCTGTTAGAAGAACTGGTGGTCACGTCTTCCTTGCTGGTCAAGAGAGCAAGCAACAGATGGGGGAGGGGTTTTTTGGAGGGGAAACTAGATAAGGGGATAACACTTGAAATGTAAGTAAAGCAGATATCTAATAAAAAAAGAATCACATTAGAGATTCTCAGATAGTGACTAGGAATTCTTATTTTATACAGTACAACATAAGATCCTTTTGATTAAGTCTAAATAATTTCTGTCCTTCTTCAAACCCTCTTCACACCCCATTTTGTTTCAATATATACCTTTCTTTAGTCATCACAAAAAGAAATTTTATGCCTCATGACACTTTCTCTATTTTATGAATGAGGTAAATCTGAAATACAGAACAAAAACAGTTGAAATTTTCAACAACAGCCCACTGTTTTAAAAAAAATTATGCTTACATACATGCCTATAAACCCAAGAATATATTAACATTGAGAAGGAAAATAGTGCTACCCTTTCAGACATTAAACAAGGGAGACTATAAATCAATGGTTTTACTTATTCATGATTTTATTCATTCATTTGATAATTCAACAAATATTTACTGGATGCTTATTTTGCACCAAAAATTATATGGTTTGAGGGAAGCATACCAGATTCATTAATAAAGGATGTTTTTGTTTCAAATAACTCTCAGTGGCTAACCCTATAAGATGGATGGAATCTATATCCCATGAAATTGCAATTTACCTTAAATATATGTACTAAAAATAATTTCTGGCTGTTTATCCTATTTTCAATAAGTATGCTGAAAATATTGTATAAATATCTATATTGTGCATAAAGCGATTTAAAAAAGAAAATCAATAAAATGCTTTCATAACTTGTTACTATTAACATCAATATAGAATAATGGATAAACCAGTTTGGTTAACTTCCCAAAATAATTGGGTTTTCCAGGAACATTACAAAAGATAAACAGCAAGATCAATAAGTCCTGAGGGTGCAAGAGTTGTTATTGATTTATGGCCTTGCTTACTTGCCAGCAAAATAATTGCTGTAGAGAAGTTGACTTATGGTTACAAATCACAATGGAGATGCTAGAGTCTTTCTTAGCCCAAGTTTAAAAAGTAGGAAAAACAAAAGTGATTTTAAAAATAAACTTACATTATTAGAATTCATAATTAATAGCATGTACTATTCACCAAACACCTATTTTGTGGTGAATCTGTCATGCATGTGTTTAAAGTTCTTTTAAAATTACCAAATAACCCTTTAAGAGATATGGGAATCTTCATTCTCCTCTATTCTTATTATTCTTAGATTTGGTGTTTTCATTGTGTCCTGAATTTCCTGGATGCTTTGGGTTAGGAGTTTTTTTTTTTTTTTTTTTTTATATGTTTTGATTTTTCTTTGACAGTTGTGCCAATCTCTTCTACAGTATCTTCTACATCTGATATTCTCTCTTGTATCTCTTGTATTCTGTTGGTGATAGCTACATCTGTAACTCCTGACCTCTTTGCTAGGTTTTCCAAGTTTGCCTCTATTTGTGTTTTCTTTATTGTTTCTACTTCCATTTTTAGGTCTTAGATAATTTTATTCAATTCCTTCAACCAATTACCTGTGTTTTCCTGCATTTCTTTCAGTGAGTTATTTATATCCTCCTTAAAGGACTCTATTATCTCCATGAGATAGGATTTTAGGACAGATTCCTGACTTTCAGTTGTGTTGTTGTATTCATGGCTTGCTGTGGTGGGAAACCTGGGTTCTGATGATGCCTAAGTTTCTGTTGCTTATGGTCTTGTGCTTGCCTTTCACTATCTGGATATCTCTGGTGTTTTTTGGACTGGGTGACTGTTTGGAGTCTGCCTCTTTTGTCCCTGGGTTGCTTCAGGTCTCCTTGTAGGCCTATAGCCTTGACTGTAGCAGACCACCTGTGGGGCCTTACAACTGGGGGATCTTCACAGGGGCAGAGCACTGCAGTAGATCTCCTGGGAGGCCTTCATACTGTTGGGTCTTCAGTGGAGCAGTCAAGCTGTTGTCCAACTGCTCTGAGTGCAGTGGGTCCCCTAGAATGCTTCAGGATATGGTGTCTTCACTGGAGCACACCAGCTAAGACTCTGCCCCAGCAGAAAGGATGGGGAAGAAGGGGCAGAAGGGGCAGAAGGGGCAGAAGGGTGAGGGTTTTGGTGGGTATTTGGGAGGTATTTGTGAGGGCGAGGGTTTTGGTGGGTATTTGGGAGGTATTTGTGAGGGCGAGGGTTTTGTTGGGTGATGGATCCCAAGTCCATGGGGCTCCCAGCAGCAACTTTGGGAATTCAGAGGGGGGTGGGGTTCTTACCAACTGCTCTGAGTATAGTGGGTCCACAAGGATGGGTCAGGATATGGTTAAAGACAGCATTTTCAACAAATGGTTCTGGTCTAACTGGAGATCTACCTGCAGAAGAATGCAAATTGATCCATTTTATCTCCCTGTACAAAGCTCAAGTTCAAGTGAATTAATGACCTCCAAATGAAACCAAATATGCTGAATCTAATAGAAGAAAAAGTTGGAAAGAACTTCAAACACATAGGCACAGGGGAAATTTTCCTGAACACAACACTAATGGTTCAGGTTCTAAGATCAACAATTGACAAATGGGACCTCATGAAATTGAAAATTTTCTGTAAGGCAAAGGGCATTGTCAATAGGACAGAATGGTTACATACAGATTGGGCAAAGATATTTACCTATATCTTTACTACATCCTATAGAGGGCTAATACTTACAAAGAACTCAAGAAGTTAGACTCTAGAAAACCAAAAATTCCAATTTAAAAATGGGATACAGAGCTAAACAAAGAATTCCCAACTGAGGAATATGGAATGGCTGAGAAGCACCTAAAGAAATGCCGAACATCCTTAGTCATCAGGGAAATGCAAATGAAAAAACCTTGAGATTCCACCTCACACCAATGAGAATGGCTAAGATCAAAACTCAGGTAACAGCAGATGCTGGCAAGAATGTGAAGAAAGAGGAACACTCCTCCATGCTGGTAGAATTGCCATCTGGTATTATCACTTTGTAAATCAATTTGGTGGTTCGTCAGAAAATTGGCAATAGTTCTTTTTGGGTATATGTCCAGAAGTGGTCTAGCTGGGTCTTAAGGTAGACCTGCGCTCACTGTTTTGAGAAACCACCAAATTGATATCCTAAGTGGTTGTACAAATTTGCCCTCCACTGGCAATGGAAGAGTGTTCCTCTTGCTCCATATTCTCTCCAGCATGCGCTGTTACTTGATATTTTTTTAAAAATTGTTTTATTTATTTATATTCCAAATGTGGCTCCTCCTGGCCCCCTCTTCCAAGAGTTCTATACCCCATTAACCTTTCTCTTCAACTCTGAAAGGGTGAATCCCTGGGCATCACCCCTCTCTGGGGCAGAAATCTCTACAGGATGAGTTGCATCCCCTCCCACTGTGGCCAGACAAGACTGGAATAGATTTTAAGAGGTAGTGTCTACACACATACACACATGTACAGATAAACATTTTTTAAAAAAACTCAGGCAAAATGAGTACCTTCTGTGAACCTTAAGACATAAAATCCTTTGCTTTGTAAAATAGTCAATAATTATCTGATGGCTTGATGCCCTAAAGTTCACATAAGTGTTACAAAAACATTGACTGAATTTATGTAGGTTCAATCTTCACTTCAAAAATGTCTCAAGGTGGATTCTTAATGCATTTTGCATTAGTTTTAATATTGAAATAGTCACTTCAGCTTTGTAGCTTTTATACAATATCTGTCTGTAACTCCTCATGGAGTGATTTTATAGGTTGTTGACTATTATATGAGATATACTTTCCATATATTATTTTCTGAATTGCATACTAGTGTGTGTTGGAGCAGAGTCGCCAGGCAGTAAGTGTGTTTTTATTGTAGTGCTGCAACACTGTGCATTACAGATAGGTCCAAGAATACTATAATCATTTGGACTAACATATCTATACACCGAGCAATACTTAGGGCCTCTGGAACTGACCAGGCAACCTGAGATGAAACTTGAAATGGCAGCATCCTCAGACCTCTCTCTCCAGGATAGTTCACCTTATCATCTGCATCATCTTCCCCTAGTATTTTTATCAGACCTATCTTAGAAAGCTCCCACTGCACTTGTCTGTCTCCTAAGCTCTCTAAACCAGATATAATAACATGATATCATAGCTCATTTGTAATAACATGATATATTAACATTTTTAAAAGAACTCTGTGAAGAAGCAGAAAGGCAATGGAAGAAGTGAAAAACTTCAATAGATCCCCATGTATAGATAAGCCTAGTCCTCTCACCACAAGTCAGTCACACTGACATCATCTCAAGTCTTAAAGCCTTCCTTCTCTACTATTTGAAATGCCAGAAGGTGTGTGTGTGTGTGTGTGTGTGTGTGTGTGTGTGTGTGTGTGTGTATTACCCTATAAAGTTCAACTAGGAGAGACTGACAGGTACCTCTATAGAAATCAAGTGATTTCTTAGTCCTCCCCAAAGCCCTTTTACTAATTCTCCTCTGTACTGTTGCCAACAAGTTACATATTGAGACCAGCCACTCTCCATTATTAATTTACTCAGGCCATGCTTCTTTCTCTAATTTTTGTTTTGTTTTAATTTTTGTTCGTTTGTTTTGCTTTGGGCAATTATTAACATATCAATCACAATCATAGGCTTTGAAGATTTTACACACTGATAAAGCTCAAAATGACCACTCTCTCCAGGATTCCTTCTTGGAGTTTCATTTCAGTCCCTGTACATTCTTTTTCTCAGAAATTCCCTGATTCTGAACTGGGTCTGGAAGTGCAAATTTCATATCACCCTCCCTCTCTCTTTCGCTTTATTTGTCCCCTTCTCTAGAGAACCAGAAACTATCCTCTTTTACCCTTTTATTTTTAAATAATGTATAGATACACAAGATGCAGCAAAGATAGTGTATACGAGTCACATATATAATCATCTATTTCCACAATGGTCATAGCTAATATAATGATAATACAATATTAAAACCAGGAAGTTGACATTCAAATATTCATGTGCCTAATTTCACATTATTTGATTCCATATGTATATTTATTTCACCACCATTTTAATCAAGATTATAGCAGAATGATACCCCTGGACTTTAGGGTGTTCTATTGTGAGGCTCTGGGTCTTATGTAGATCTATTTTTAGCAAGAATTCACTAGCACTGTTCATTATGGCATGACAGAAACTTTTTCTTTCCATATATAGTATACAACTACATTATTCAGCCTCCATTGATGCCAGGAGATCAAGAATTTCTCTGCAGGGTGTAAGTGGGTAGATGGAGGTCAAATTTTGAGTGCTTATTAGGATTCTGCGGATACATTCTTGAGAGAAGAGTCAGAACTAGTTGATAATAATAATAATAATAATTATTATTATTATTATTATTATTCCCCCATGTGGCTACATATTTTTCCACAGTGATGAGTGTCCTGGATCGCCACCTAAGTTTTGTTCTTGGTGCTAGAGTTGTGCTCTTATTCTTACCTAATGTCATGTTTGGACTAAAACATTTACTATTCTAAATGTTCCCTCTCTTTGTGTGCTTGCCTCTAGCTCGTTCCTATTTGTCTGACTGTCTGACAAGAGAAAGAAGTCTTTTTTTAGGTGTTTTGAACTTTTTTTTTGGCATCGTTGGTCTGTTGTCATTCTGTCTACCTTTCAGGGTCTTCTCATATATTTGTTAAATCCAGTGTTTCTACTGGTTCTTAGCTATAAAAACAAAACAAAACAAAAACAGGGAAAAATACTTCTATTACCTCTTTTCTAAGAGAAAAGCCATGCCTATTATTTTTAATGGTGCTTCTTCCAGCTAACCTGAGCAACTTCAATAGTTGTAGAGTTGGCCACCTGCAGATGAGGCCTCCTTTACTGACCTCTTTCCAAGGCTGTACCTGCATGTCTTCACAACAGAATCCACAAACTTGTGGTGGGCCTCATGAAGACATTGAGACAAATCAAATGATATGCAGGAATCTCATGAGTTAAAACAGGTAAACACAAGAGATGAAGACATAATATGTTGCAATGGCAGAAAAGAACTAACTTGTGAAAAGATAGAAGGGATCATCATAAGTAAAACCCTTAAGCTAGTAAACAACATGAAGAGGTGAGAGGAGAGTTCTTATATGAGTTCCAAGTCCTTATCACTAACATTTCTTTTTTTTTTTTTTTTTTTTGGTTTTCTGAGACAGGGTTTCTCTGTGTAGCCCTGACTGTCCTGGAACTCACTTTGTAGACCAGGCTGGCCTCAAACTCAGAAATCCACCTGCCTCTGCCTCCCAAGTGCTGGGATTAAAGGTGTGTGCCACCATGCCCAGCTCCTACATGATGTTGTAAGGCCAGACAAAATAAAATCACTAAAGTTTATCAACAAAATGTTCTCCCCAAAGGTAAAATCAATGTTCAGTATCAGCAATACAAAATTAATCTGAAACACTGGCCTTCTGGGGGCTTACCACAGTAGGCAGGAATACCTTATATTTTGTTATAATTGTTGAGTGGCTTATCTAATATTTCTGATGTGTATAGTGTACAAAATGATGAAGCTATGGAGGGGGTAAAAGTGTATCTTGGGTATATTATAAGGAGAAATATTTTTTTACAATATAATTATTAAGTCTCAGGGGGGATGGAGAAGAGAAGATGGAGAAGGGGAGAGAAATGGAGGGTGAAGAAGGGAGTATGTGGGAGGGAGGGAGGGAGAGAGAGAGAATGAATGAATGAATTAATGAATCAGTCTTCATAAGGGATGAACCCCTGAAAGGTTATCCAATTCCAAGTGGTCAGACAGATAGATAGATAGATAGATAGATAGATAGATAGATAGATAGATAAGCAGCACTAAATAGTATGAGGAATGTATATGTGTAAAGCAATAATAATTAAAGAATAAAAGGTCATAAACTTATTGGGGTAACATTGATAAAGTCCGAAGGGGGAGGAGAGGGTAGGATTAAAATTGTGTAAATTCACTACTACTTTATGAAGGATTTGAAAATGAGTAAAATTATAAAAGAATATGCATAACATCCTGAACCTTCTTATAATTTTTTTCATGAAGTCCTAGTTGAAAGGTTTCCCTTCTTAAATACAGTTCGGTGGAAAAAAAATTTCTGCTTAATAATTTTGTTGTTCATCTTATTGTCGCAATATCTGTCATTGATTTCTAGTGGTCTTTGTCAATTTTTTCTGAAACATAAAAGCTGGGCAAAACATAATCAGCCTTCATTTGCTAATTTGATTCCTAATACAATTAATATTTATTGAATACGCCCAAGGGGGTATGAATAGTACTGGGCTTTACATCACATAACAAACTCCCATTTTAGCTCTCTTTGGTATATAATTCAGGTTGGCATGTCAATGAAATATTGAAAAATGTAATTATATTCATGAGTTACTGAAGAAATTCCCAGCTTGGAAGTAGACTAATTTTCTAATTTGTAGGAGGGAGAAGGAAGAGAAGGAAGAACATATTCATGTCATTTAATTAAGATTTATGTTATTATTAAACAGACATTTGTTGAGCACCTAATACAAGTAAGGTATTCATTAAGGTGAGTCACAATTCAGTTGGTGTGTAGAGAAAGCAATTAATTATCCAGTGAAAAGAATTATTCAAATGTATCAGAGATTTTTGGGGGTCAATGAGGCATTTGATGTCATCTTACTGTGACTCAAGTTCCTCCACTTCTAATCCTTCATGTTTTCATTCATTTCATACCCAGCAGTACCAGATTAATGCAGATAATTATAATTAGATCCTACTACAATTCTGATGTCTCCTCCATCTGCTTATCCAGCTAAATATTCCACAGCCTAAAAGTGAGCTTTTAGCGGGGACATTGGACAAAGGAGAAAATTCATAGAAGGAGACTACTAGTTATATTTAAAATATATTAAATTTGAAGTATGCACCAAGGGAAATTCAGGTGAAGGTCAAGTAAAATGTGAACACAGATACAGAAATCAATATTAATTTAACAGTGGTGACGTCAGGAGGAAAGGTAAAGAAAGAAATTCCACAAAGCCTGTTTCCCATGAAAGACAAGGAGGACATGAGCAAAAAGGATCAAAATCAATGTTTTCAGGACTCTGAAAGTTAATCAAAAGTTTGTAAAAATCTGATACTCATTGATGCATTTATTTTTTTTTATTTTTTATTATTTTCTTTATTTACATTTCAAATGCTATCCCAAAAGTTTCCTATACCCCTCCCCCCACCTCTGCTCCCCTACCCACCCACTCCCACTACTTGGCCCAGGCCTTGCCCTGTGCTGGGTCATATAAAGTTTACAAGACCAAGGGACCTCTCTTCCCAGTGATGGCTGATTAGGCCACATTGATGCATTTATTAAAAAAATATAACTAAATCTCATTATGGATGATGAGCTCTAGGCACACTTAACTTCTTTTTTTTTTTTTTCCTGAAATATCTTTTTTAATTAGATAATTTCTTTATTTACATTTCAAATGTTATCCCCTTTCCTAGTTTCCTCTCTGAAATCCCCTATTCTCTCCCTCCTCCCCCTGCTCCCCAACCCATCCATTCCAATTCCTGGTCCTGGCATTCCCCTATACTGGGGCATAGATGATATGCACACACTTAACTTCTTAATCCCAGTGCAAGCACTACAGAAAAGTTCCTGGAGACATTTAGTAAAATTATCAGCAACAACTGGCGAACAATGCAACTGCCTGAGGTATGGGACAAAGAATAACCAGGCCAAATAAATACATGAATGAATGAATGAATGAATGACCAAATAAATAGTGAGAAAAATAGATTACATAGCTTTCTATGTTTCTAGTTCTGTGCTCAAATTCAAGAACAAAGAAAGCCCCAAGTATTCCCCTTTTCTGATATAAAAGCCCCAAGCATTCCTCTTATCTGATATGAAGACTTTGTATAAACAGGAGGGAAAGTCCACTATAGGCTTATAAACTTCCTGGCTGAGTGATCAAAGCACACACACACACACACACACACACACACACACACACACAAACACACACACACATATGCCATGGTTCTAGAAATTTAAGAAACTCTCAGTACAAAACTTAGCCAACAACAAAGCTAACAGAAAAGAAACTATTATGGTATAGCTTGGTAATAAAATAAATGCACAGCACACACACACACATACACACACACACATACACACACACACTAAACTTTTCTTGGTTTCATTTATCCCCACTACAACCAAAAAATCCCTCACACACACAAAGAGAAACATATGGACATTTTAAAATGAATTCATAAAAGTCTCAAAGTAAGGAATAACTAAGATAGTAAGCATTGATCACAACAAATCCAGGGAGAAGAAGAGTAGCTGCTCATTTTGAGGGTTGTTAAACTCTGTTATTTAAAGGGTGCTGCTTTCAATAAAACATATGTGGCACTAGGTAACTAAAGGCTAAAATTATCCAACCATTAGAAGAAATACAGAGATAAATCAGGATGTCTGATGTAGCAATTAAATCTTAAGGTATGGTACTAAATGCATGAGCAACCAAAGAAAAAATAGCCAACTTGGATTTCCTCAAAGTTCAAATTATGCTCAAAAGCAAAAGACACCTATAGGATGGGATAATATACTTAGAAACAATGTTTCTGACAATTGAGTAGTATCTACAATACACAAAGAACTCTTTTAAATCAACAGTAAGAACCTTTAGTTATAAATGAGCAAAGTACTAGAATAGAATTTTTTCTAAGAAAATGTACAGATAGTTATGAAAATTGATCAGTATAACTATCCAGTAGGGAAATATATATGAAGATTACATACTATTTCCCAGGCACTAGAGAGGCTAAGAATGTATAGAAAGTAGAATGATGAGATAAAACTGGTATTTGAAATTTGGAAAATGTTTTTTCAGTTTCTTTAAAAGTTAGCAGTAAATCAACTAAAGTCATGATGTAGATAGAAAAAATAGACATGGATTTTCATAAGGACATTATTCATAATATGCAAATATGGAAAACAATTCATATTTCCATGACCCAATGAAAGGATAAAACATGCTGTAATCATGTATAATAAATGTTATTCTGTCCCCAAAATAATGAAATACTGTAAGTGTTGCAGCATGGATCTACCTTGAAAGCATTATGCTATGTGAAAAAAGTTAGACAGAAAATTCTACAATATTAAATTATTCTAATCATATAAAATAGTTCTAATGAACAAGTACATAGGGACAAAAAGTAGAGTAATAGTTATAAAAGCTTCAAGGAGAGAAATGAAGAATGACTATGAATGAATACAGGGTAGCTCCTTTGAGACAAAATTGGATAATGAAAACATTTTGAGAGTAGACTATTATTGATTGTACAAGTCTGTACATATGTAAAAACTCGCTGAATTTCATATTTTAATAAGGAATAGTACTTATAACATATGAATTTATCTCAATAAAGAGTACAAATGGGCTAATGAAAGCATGCATAGATAACAAAATAAAACAAGAGAATCACACTCTTCACTAGGACAATTGGAAAAAGTCAAGGCCTAATTGGAAAATAAAAGAGAAATCCAAAAGACAAAAAGGAAACAGGAAATTGTCCTGGAAAAAACAAGTGAAGTGAGGCATCATTAGAAGGTAGTGTTGTCAGAATTAAATCTTAACTTGCAAAAAGAGGAGATAAACTAAAAAGGACATTTGATCTCACGGGTCTTGTTATATATTTTTTTTTGTGATGTTTGTTGAGGGAGTAGGAAGAGGATAAGTTTAAAAGAAAAGTGCTGATAGGAATTTTCCTTCAGGGTAAGAGATTTGAGATTCCATATAGTATGGTGGGGTAGAAGGATCAAGAAAGAGGCACTTTATACACATCAAAGTTCAGTACCTACCCTTAGAGATTTAAGTTCTACTGTGACAACATTGCCGCAGATGGAACTCTCTTGGGTCCCCGATTTGGTCTCTGGTTGCAGGCCAGTGAGGATTCAGCAAATGCTGTGTGGCAAACAAAAATGGACAGAAGGGAGTGTGGTATCTGAATGTAATGTCAAATTGAGCATCAGACTATTTATACAGAAGAAAATAGGAAAGTTACACAAAACAGAGGAATGCAAACATGGAAGGACTGGCAGAAACCAACTGGGATAAAATTCAAAGTTAACAACTGGGATCAAAAACAGCTTCACCTAAAGTCAGCTTAAACTTAGTAGCAGGGGCAAGGGCTTCATGCCCTTGCCATAGTTCCTATAGTCCACCTTCCCCCTAGGCCATTGTAAATACAATATTCACTATATACAAAGAGCTCAAGAAGCTGGACTCCAGAAATTCAAATAACCCCATTAAAAAATGGGGTACAGAGCTAAACAAAGAATTCTCAACTGAGGAATACCGAATGGCTGAGAAACACCTGAAAAAATGTTCAACATCCTTAGTCATCAGGGAAATGCAAATCAAAACAACCCTGAGATTCCATCTCACACCAGTCAGAATAGCTAAGATTAAAAATTCAAGTGACAGCAGATGCTGGCGAGGTTGTGGAGAAAGAGGAACACTCCTCCATTGCTGGTGGGATTGCAAGCTTGTACAACCACTCTGGAAGTCAGTCTGGTGGTTCCTCAGAAAATTGGACATAGTACTACCGGAGGACCCAACAATACCTCTTCTGAGTGTATACCCAGAAGATCTTCCAACTGGCAATAAGGACACATGCTCCACTATGTTCATAGCAGCCTTATTTATAATAGCCAGAAGCTGGAAAGAACCCAGATGTCCCTCAATAGAGAAATGGATACAGCAAATGTGGTACATTTACACAATGGAGTACTACTCAGTTATTAAAAACAATGAATTTATGAAATTCTTGGGCAAATGGATGTATCTGGAGGATATCATCCTGAGTGAGGTAACCCAATCACAAAAGAAGTCACTTGATATGCACTCATAGATAAGTGTATATTTACCCAGAAACATAGAATATCCAAGATACAATTTGTAAAACACAAGAAAATCAAGAAAAAGTAAGACCAATATGTGGATACTTCATTCCTCCTTAGATTAAGGAACAAAATACCCATGAAAGGATATAGGTACAGAGACAAAATTTAGAGCTAAGATGAAAGGATGGACTATCCAGAGACTACCCCATCCGGGAATCCATTCCATCATCAGCCACCAAACCCAGATACTAATGCACATGCCAGCAAGATTCTGCTGAAGGGACCCTGATATAGCGGTCTCTAGTGAGGTTATGCTAGTGCCTGGCAAACACAGAAGTGGATGCTCACAGCCAGCTATTGAATGGAACACAGGGTCCTCAATGGAGGAGCTAGAGAAAGTACCCAAGATGTTGTAGGGGTTTGAAACCCTGTAGGTGGAACAACAATATGAACTAACCAGTACCCCCTGAGCTTGTGTCTCTAGCTGCATATGTAGCTGAAGATGGCCTAATCAGACATCATTGGGAAGAGAGGCCTCTTGGTCTAGTAAACTTTATATGACCCAGCACAGGGGAAGGCCAGGGCAAAGTAATGGGAGTGGGTTGGTAGGGGAGCAGGGGCGGGGGTGGGGTATAGGGAACTTTCGGGATAGCATTTGAAATGTAAATAAAGAAAATAATAATAATAATAAAAACACTTGTGTACTGGTGTAACTCAGCTACCTATGGTTCTAAGTATCTACTCTGGTTCCTCTTTAAATCACAAACTTCCTTCTTCCTAGAGAATGGTAAATTCCTCTGTAGTGCAAGTGACTTAGCTACCTAAACCCAGGATCAGCTCAAGGGCTGACTGCCTAGGATCTAATTTAGCTATGTCAAATAGTCAAACCTTAAAAGCACCTATAATAAAGCAATGTTAAGGGAAAGCACATGGATCTGTTTTCCAACTAAAGCAAGGACATTGGAGCATTCATTGTACAGGATGCCACGATTCCAGGAGACTAAGTTTCTGTGAACATTTTGCCTCGGGACAGCGCCCAGGTTTTGGGGGGCCTGTTCTGCTTGTCACTACTGGCATGTAGCACTACATGATCCACAATATCAACTAAGGAGGGTTCATTGGGGCTCAGGAGACTGAATTGAGAATCATGGAGCCTGTATGGGTCTGACCTAGGTCCTCTGCTTATATGGTTTGTTTGTGTAGCTTTGTGTTTTTGTGGGACTCCTAACAGTGGGAGTAGGGAGTGTCTGACTTTTTTGCCTGTTCTTGGGACCCTTTACCTCATACCAGGTTGCCTTTTCCAGCCTAGATATGAAGGTGTGTGCCTAGTAGTATTGTTATTTTTTATGCCATGTTCAGTTGATATCGCTGGGAGGTATGTTCTTTTTATTTTATTTTATTTTATTATTTTTTATTTTTTTATTTTTGATGGGGGCCAAAGGAGGAGTGAATATCAGGGAGCAAGAAGACGGGACTGGGAGGAGTGGAGGTAGAGGAATCTGTGGTTGTGATGTAATGTATATGAATTTTGAAAAAAATTAATTCCTATACCATAAGGCTATGCTAGGTGACAAAGGAATGAGGCTGGATTCAAGCCAGATGATAGGTATCACAGAAAATCTGGAGAAGGGAGGGAGACTTAGTTAATGCATGAACACAGTCAAGTTTCCTTGGATCTCCCTAACTGGAGAGGGGTTCGGTTCTTTTGAAAGCAGGGGGTGACCTTTCAGCTCTTTGTAGTTGCTCCTGGAGGGGAGACAGACTGCAGGAGTATATGGCTAGATTTTTAAGGCTTTTTGGAGTAGCACCAAGGACAATAATCTGGATTCTAATAGTTTAAATCTGTAATGTCCCACACTAGTTCACAAGTGGAAGGCTTTTGGTTCCTAGTTGATATCATTATTTTGTGAGGAGGTAGAAATTTTAGGAGAGGTAGTCTGGCTTGGGGAAATAGATATTTCTGGAAAGGCTTTGGCAAGTTATACAGGATATCTATACTCATCCTCTCTGCTTTCCTTTCATGTGTCATGGCTTTTCCACTCTGATGGATTTAACTTTCAGAAACTATGACCCCAAATGACTCCCTCTCCTTTCAACTGATTGTCAGGTATTTTGACACAAAGTTAAGAAAGCTCACACAACTATGGACTCTTTGAGAATTAGTAAGTGAATAATTACAGGGGATGATGACATGCAAGTGTGAGAAGCGGTTTTGGCTACCAAAAAAGAATTTACAATTCTGAGGCTGGTTTGTTAGTAATACCATTGTTCCATGGGATACTTCACTAATGGGCCACAAGAAATAGCAGGGAACATAGATGAAAATAATTAAAAGATTGTGAACTATAGAATGGTAGCACTGTAGAACTGTCATTAAGTGGATGGTATAAAGTTACCAGTAATGATAACAAGGACAGTGACAGAAAAGGGAACTCAAGATGGGAAGACCAAGAATAGTTAGAAAGTATTGTGAAAGCTAAGAAACACTCAATGGTATTGTCAAGGTTCCTCTAGTAGGCACTGGAAACAGGAAGTTGGTTTCTTTTGATTCCAAAGTCTAAGATGCAACTATTGTAATATTCATCTAAAGCATACTAATTCTCTTCTAGGAAGCCACACCAGATTTGCTTATGTTTTGAAGGTGTTTTTCAACTATATCAAGTATATAGAGAACAAAGAAATGAAAACCATCTTTTATTTGAAATTACAATGAAGTCATCTTTCTCAGGTATATTAAGGAGAACTTTTGTAGTAAACCATGCTGAGGATGATTTTCCCTCTCCTTCCAGCTTCTTTTTATGCATAAATTTTATTGAGTGTGCTTTTTCTGTGTACAGGGAAAAAAATTAGCAGAGATGATTTAGGTATATAATGAACCCAGAAGAAACACAAATGGCCAATAAACATATGAAAAGATTCTCAATCTTACCAGTAATCAGAGAAATGGAAATTAAAGTTACAACATGATAGCATCTTTGACTCATCAGGCTAACCATAATTAAAAAGTTTGGCAATTATCAGTATGGAGAAAAAGGCTGAGTAAACGGATTATCTCATATTATGTGAACTGGCACAGATTCTTGAGAACAAAGCAGAACATCATCAAGAAAATTATGTAAGGCACCAACACTGCTGTCCAGCATTTTAATTTCCAAGTATTCTGTCCAGAGAAGCATTTGACTATGTACCCAGTAGGACATATACCTGGTGCTCCCACATGCTCATCAATAAAGACATAGGTAAAGTATGATATCTTTATAAAATTGATTCTTACCCAGACAAAAGAACATAGCCAGAGTTTATAAGTAATGATAGATGTTTAATATTAATTTATTTTTTTAGAGGTAGAGATTTATTTGGCAAGGTAGGTGTTGTTGAAATATTTAATCCCAACCCAGGTTTTTGATCTTGTATTTGCCCATTTAGTTCTTGGATAAAAGACAAATAATCTTTATAATAGGTCTTAATCAGCACAGGAGCTGGGCAGACATCTATCCTCTATGCTATTATGTCTATTTCCCAGCCAATAATATCATTGTATAATTTGTCATGTTATGCATGGTATGTACTCACTAATAAGTGGATACTAGCCAAAAAAAAAGTATAGAATACACAGGATACAAACCACAGAACTCAAAAAGATTAACAAGTCGAAGAACCCAAGTGAAGATGCCTCAATCCCACTTGGAAGGAAGAAAAAAGCAATCACAGGAGGGAGGAGGGAGTGAGCAGGGAGGGAGGGACCTGGGTGGGAAAGAGGACAGGGAGGGCAAGAGGGGGACATGATCAGTTATTGTGTGGGGGAAACAGGACTGAAATCCTGAGGGCCAGCAGAGAGAATGGAAACAGGCAACCTCTGGAGGTAGGAGGTGTGTGTGGGAGCTCTAGAATGTACCAGAGACCTGGGAGGTGAGACCTCAGGATTCAAAGGGAGGGACCTTAGATGAAATGGCCTACAATGCTGAGAGGAAACTTATAAAGCCTACCTCCAGTAGAAAGATAGGGGGCATCAAGTGAAGGATGGGGCTGCCATCCAACAGTTAAAACTCTGACCCATATTAGTTCCTGTCTGAAAGAACTACAGGGACAAAAATGGAGAAGAGCCTGAGGAAAAGAAGATCTGGCAACAGGCCCAAATTTGGATCCAGCTCAAGGGGAAGCCCCAAGACCTGACACTATTACTGAGGCTATGGTGTGCTCACAAAAGGAGGACTACCATGACTGCCTCCTGAAAGACCCAGCAAGCAGCTGAAAGACTCAGATGTAGATATTTACACCCAACCAATGAACCTGTGGTTGAATTGAGGAAAGCTGGAAGATGCTGAGGAGGAGGGCTACCCTGTAGGAGGACCAGCAGTCTCAAGTAACCTGAATCCCTGAGATCTCTCAGACACTGGGCCACCAACCAGGCAACATACACCAGTTAATATGAGACACCCCCCACACACACACACACACATTCAGCAGAGGACTGCTGGGTTTGGACTCACTCAGCGAAGATGTACCTAACCCTCAAGAGACTTGAGGTGCCAGGGAGTGGGAGGTCTGGTGGGGTTTGGGGATGGGAAGTGGGGCTGGGGACATCCTTGTGAAGATGGGGGGGGGGGAAGAGGTATGGAATGTGGAACAGTCAGAGGATGGACCAGAGGGAGATAAAATCTAGACTGTAAAAAAAGATTAAATTAAAAAAATAAAATTATTTGTCATGTTTTATCTGGGCTGCTCTTAACTTCAATTAGCCAACCCACATGGCCATTATTTTAGATTTTTACCCCATATCAACTATTACTCTAGTCACCTTCTTCTCTTTCCTCCTCACAATTCTCCTCTGATCCTGCTTATGTTTGTTCTGCCGAACTATTAGCTATTGGCATCTTTATGCATCAATCAGAAATAACTTGGGGACAAGGTCACATAGTGTCACTTGGGTCTACATGTGGGCCCCCTTGTCTCTGGGACAACCAGATCTTGTGGGCCTGCATATATTAAATACATAGCAACAGACAAAACTTCAACAGGTAGTAAAGCACTGAGTTATACCAGTCTTTACTTAATGTTACCTTGAATAAAAGCTAAGCTGCATAACAAAATTCCATAATATATAATTCTTTCAATTGATACATTTAAAGTTTTAAAGAGGATGACTATCAAACTCATTACAGCTGTTAATTCTAAGGAATAAGGAGAGAACAATGGTCAGTGGATATGATCAAAGATAATTTTTACATCTTGTTAACTTCCCTAAAAATAAAGTATGAATATGCAAGTTGTGAGTTTCATTTATTTACTGACACAGACTTGCCTCAAGCTACATATGTAGCAGAAGATGGCCTAATCGGCCATCATTGGGAAGAGTGGCCCCTTGGTCTTGCAAACTTTATATGACCCAGTACAGGGGAACACCAGGGCCAAGAAGTGGGAGTGGGTGGGTAGGGGAGCAGGGGCGGGGTGGGGTATAGGGAACTTTCAGGATAGCATTTGAAATGTAAATAAAGAAAATATCTAATAAAAAACAGGTAAATATACAGAAAGGCTAGACAGAAATATAAAAAGCAATGTAGTATATTGTTATTTTGAAGAGTATAACTTTATAAAAGACAGTCAGCTCCATGGTATCATTCCCAAGACATTTTCATTTGTTTCTCAGAGAAAGATTAATAAGCTTTGTAAAAAGTGATTGGATGATGCACTCTGTTTTAATTTTCTGTGGCTGGTTCATACTAATTCTTAAGCTAATTCCAGCTATGTCTTTTTCTTTAGAAATCTCAGTATTCTTTGTGGAAATACAGCCTTCAAAAACTTAGATGCCTAAGAAAAATTACCATTAAAGAATGACATAGGAAGGAACTAGCTCTCTAATAAAGACTGGACAAAATAAAGTCCCTGGGAAGAAAGGAACAGATTATAGAATATTTAGGTCACTTGTATTTCATACAATCCCTTTTCCAGCTGGGTGGCTTCTAACACTCACTGTTTTGTCTCCACTCAGAATAATTTGTATGTCTCAAGCTGGTCCTTTGCGACCACAGCAACTCTTCCTCCACAGTTACCACAACCATGGAATAATGCCAGCATATTAGGGACAAGAATCATGACATAATACCGTTTTTATTTTGATACACTAAATTGTCAGCTGTTTCTACGAGCAAAGGCTGAATGTACATTGAGCCTCTTTTTTATTATGTACCAGAGCTAAGAAAATCATTCACTGAATAATGTGTGTTTTCAAATAAAAAAATGTCCTGTTACTTACAGTGAAAGATTATAACAGGTGATAATGATGATGTTTAGACCAAGCAGGGATGTCTCCTTTACTATAGAAGAAAAGTCTTAATACCCACAGCATAATAAATGAAGAAAGACAACAACAATATGAACTAACCAGTACCCCCTGAGCTCGAGTCTCTAGCTGCATATGTAGCAGAAGATGGCCTAATCGGCCATCAATGGGAAGAGAGGCCCCTTGGTCTTGTAAACTTTATATGACCCAGCACAGGGGAAGGCCAGGGCCAAGTAGTGGGAGTGGGTGGGTGGGTAGGGGAGCAGGGGCGGGGGGTGTATAGGGAACTTTCGGGATAGCATTTGAAATGTAAATAAAGAAAATAATAATAAATAAATTAAAAAAGAAATTAATATAGGTAAAGGAGAAATAGGAGAAGCTAATATTACATGGAATGCATAATATTCTATGTATTTTTGCCATATATTAAAATTAAAGAACCAGTGATGTGTGTACTAAATAGAAGAATACAGAACATCTTTTTAAATAGGTATAACACAATAGCCATTTCTAAGTTTGAGTAGCCTTATCACACTTGGGACTAATCTAGAAAGTTAGCTTGGGGAAGGCTGTATCATGAATTGTCATCATCTTTTCTTTGGAATTCAGGCAGATAGAATACCACTGTTGGACACTGTTAACAGCTGTCATAGTAGAAGGAATAAGCGAACTTCCTGTATGCTACGAAAACTTCTATCAAAGGTGATTCACATAATTTCTACTAGTCTTAGGGCAAGGTAAAGGATGAGGCTAAGTGTGAGAACCCAATGGCAAATGTATTCCTCTTCCAGCTCCCAGCTCACTGTGATCTCTTTAGTGAACTTTATCTTTACTAAGATGGCCAGGTACCCAGAGATCATTTTAATAATGTATTTAATAAATCTTAGAATAGTTAAAAAAAAAAAGAAAGAAAAATGTGGGGTTCCAATGAGGAACATTCAAGTGATTTATATATTGAAAATGTCTCTTCTTGGTGGTGTGAAAGAATTGCAGCTTAGTTTACAGTGGATAAATGCAGATATATGATCTAAGAAAACATAACTTTGCAGGAAGTCATTTGAGACATGCCCGATGGAAGTGCAGAACCCTAAAGGGCTTCTTCCAGGTATAATAGACTATACACCCCCAGATCTATTTCTGACTCTTCAGACCACCAGAAGAAATATGAAATTGAAGTCTATTTAAGCAGAATGACTCTTTAGACACAGTCTTTTAATGAATGGAGAAATTTGTTTCACAAAAGTGAAACAAATAATTGCACAATAGAGCAGCACAAGAACCTATATAGACCCATTCTTTTCAAAGTTCTATCCTTTCTATATCTCTTTTCTGGTGGCTGCCTATAATCTTGGAGGATCTTATGTTTAGAAAGAGAATATTCTTTGTATTCAGTTCATTCACTGTCTCAAACCAATACCCAATAAGGACATATTACGATTATATCGGTGGTAATAAAACCTTCCAACCTATGACCCTCTGGGACCTGTCTGTTGCAGTACTCCAGAAATTCAATGCCAAATGCCTGAAGCAGTCTGAATAGTGTACAGAAGAGAGAAATTGTGCCCTGCATTAGGCGTTCTTACATATGAGAATACAGCAAGGAAAGCAAGAGGTTTGTTGGTGACTGTCTTTTAAGTACCTTTCTCATAGCTTCAGTCAGTAGTGCTGCCTTCATTTTCCTCCTCTTCTGTAGATTTTTAATATAAACCTGCAACAGAGTACTCCTACTTGTCATCAGAAAAAAAGAATCCTGGAACAGAAGAGTTATACAGAAAACTGCTACCCTATCCACAGCCCCTTTCAATGATAACTGTTGTTGGGCCTAATACAGCTTATTTCCATATCTCCCAGGCCATCAACCTTCACTATTAGTCCCTGTCAAAGATAAAAATAGGATAATAAAGCTTGATTATGCAGACCTGCCATCCCAGCCAGCCACTTGTGTGGCAAACACAGGAAGATCATGAGTTCAAAGTCTGCCTGAGCTACAGAGAGAGTTCAAGGTCAGCCTATATGACTTAGTGAAACCCTACTTAAAAACAATTTTTAAAACAGGTTATGCATTTAAAAGAGAGTGGAGGAGGGTACATGGGAGAGTTTGGAGGTAGGAAAGGGAGGTGGAGATGGGGAAATAATGTAACTATAATCTCCAATAATAAAATTATATATATATATACACACACACATTATATATATACTATATATACATATACATACACACACACTCACACACACACTCACACACATACACACACACACACACACACACACACACACACACACACACATATATATATATCCTGCAGCCCTATCCACAGCCCCTTTCAAAGATAATTGTTGTGTTGTTTGGGCCTGATACAGTTTATTTCCATATCTCCCAACCCCTTGACTTTCATCATTAGTCTCCCTCAATGGGAAGAGTATATACAAAATTTTAAAAGCAGTCTAGGAATATGGCTAACTAGATTGAGTGTTTAACTACCATGCAAGAAACACTGAGTTCAGACCCTAGTACAACAAAACAGAGTAGATTAATCACTAAGGAATATATCAAACTACATGATTTAAAGGGGAGGATTCTCGGCCAAGGATGTGTTAGGTAGATCCCACTGTCAATAATTTGTGCTGGTGGCCCCCTACCAATACATTCTAGTCATTCTTTGAGAACACATGTGATTAAGATGGTAGAGAGCATTTGGATACTCGGGGGAACCTCTATGAGTCCACCATGGGGGATATAAGCAGTCAGCAAGCCACACTGGTACAATCCTTTTATGAGCTAGTGTGGCAGCTAAACTCACTAAGATGGCAGTTGCTTGGCTCAGAGGATAGTCACACCAAAGTGGATTGGAGAAAAGCAATATCTTAGATACTACACAAGGTTTTCTGGATCTTGATAAGTCTCCTCTTTGCTGATCAAAAAACTCTTGTGAATGGCTTACAAGTTTTAAATGTCAGGGCCTTGTTTTTTTGTTTTGTTTTGTGTTGTTTTGTTTTTTGGGGTTTTTTTTGAGATCATAATAACAACAAAAATAATAGGTGCTCATAAAGAGTGTGTGCAGCACATAATTTCCATGTCTTATATTAATCCAGTGAAGAGGTACATTATCAATGTCAGTGATGAGACAAACATTGGCTCAGAAAATTTAAGATCACTCATAAGTGCCATGGGTTTCTATGGGCCTCTGTTGCTATAAAGATAGATATATATATTTACATGAGACAAAATATTGAATTTTTTGGTAAATGACAATTATGATGATAGATACATGCTGATATTGTGTATAACTATAGATCTTTCATAATTTCAATTTCATAGACTTTGATCTTCAAATACTGTCTCTAATTTTATAGATCACTTCCTTGCATAACTTGAGTCTTACAATTCTTCAGTCCTAATGGAATTGCCAGTTCAGTAAGTCTGTCATTTTTGTCTGCATTTCTGACTTCTTGATTCTCACTTCTACCTTTTTAAGCAAATTTTGAAAGTGGCATGGCTTAACTTCTATATCAGAATCTGGCTGGAGCAAAATATACATACATGCTGAATTCAAGTTTTGACTCCTGACATCAGAAGGTTCCTTAATGTTATATGACAGCCACATTACTGTTCACTTATAATAAGAAGACTATATTCTACACTGTTGTGGGTAGCCCTGGGGATAACTATAGTTGATGTTAATTCCATTCTCTGTTCTTCTGTGAGTGGTTGCAAACAAGGAATGAGTCAGCACTCAGGTGATTTCCTATAAACCTGCTCCCACCTCAATTTGTAAAATAAAGGAGAGCTGATGATTGGGCAGATAAAAGGGAAGGTGCAGAGGAAGGTGGGGAGAGGGAAGAGGGAGAAAATGGAAGAGGGAGAGGATGCAGAGGAAGAGGAAGAAGGAGAAAAGCTGAGCAGAAGCACATGGCCTGGAGAAACTGCAGGTTCTAAGGGGTCTCATAGATGTGGAAGATGGTAGTGTAGCAGTAGATCTGCCCAATCTAGGCACACAGCTTGTAATCATATTGACTGTGTTGTGTTTTCATTGTCCAGGCATACTGGAAGGAGATGTACTGAAACAATATACTGTCAATTTTCAATCCATAACACTTTCTTCTCCTTGGTTTTTGCTGACATTGATTCTTCTTTCATTGATAAAATAGAAGAAATCAGTAGAGAATGTCAATGAACTGCCACCAATACATGTACCTGCCTGTTAAGACATATAACATACACTTAATATTGCTCCACATTCTCTCCCGTTGCTAAGGACATAATCATTAATGAGTGTAGCTAAAACCAGGCTTCAGTTCATGAAGTGGGCCCCACATACTCTTCACCTTTTTTCCAAACTTCAATGACACTGCTGGATGTTTTACCTCCCTGATATATCATCACTCTCTCTAACTCTGTCACAAATGCTGACATTAGTCATGTATTATTTTTAAATTTTTATAATGACTCCACATCCCCTCTGTCTATTATCCTGTTTTAATTGTCAGTAACACTTTTTTTTCCTCTCTCTTAAAGCACATTGCTCTCAGATTTTTATACCCACAGTCCCTCAAAAGCTGTTCTGAAGATCACAAGTGATATACTCCTAATGAAGACAATGGTCAATTACAAATCTGTCTTACTTGACTTGTTTAGAGAAGGACAAAGATCTTTGCCTCATCAAAATAATATTTATCTTGGCTTTCAAGCCATAATACACCCCAAGTTTTACTTGCAATTCATTGATTTAACTTTTCTTGTTCATTCTTTTGTCTTTTGTATTCTATGTCTAAATAATAGATCTTTGTTCTCATTGTAGTCACGTTTTTTAATGACCACTCAGATGCTCTACATTCCTGTTTATCTCTCCTGAATCCCAGACTCTGAAATACAAATACTTGCCAATGCCTTCATTGTGATGTCTAAGAAATCTTTCAAATTAACTACTCCCAAACTACTTTTCATCTAATCTCCTACATTAGACTATTTATTGTTTGCAGAACTTTAATCACCTAGGTTTGAAAAAAGATTTATTTTTTCATACCAGTGACATTAACGTAGTTGATTTTAGGCAAAGTATGAGTGAACAAAAGTGTTACATGTTATTTTCAAGCGAAGGCTTACAAGTAAGAGCATGGTTTTTCATCAACCATTTCTCCATGTCACAAGACTGATGATAAGCCAGACAGTAAGTAGGTAAGCATTTCATCATTATAGACTATAGAGCAAACACATGAATGGATTGAGTGAGTAAGAATTGAAACATTGGCTTATGTTTCTGCATGGCCTACACTAACCTCAAACTAAGAAACAGACGAAGCTTTCCCTTCCTTAACTGTTTTTGTTAGCTAATCTGTTACAGTAGTAAAAAGCACACACTAATAGATAAGGGAAGCATAAAGGTGAAGAAAAGAGAACTAAGTAGGATGCATTTTGTGGTCCATCATGTGGGTATGGACACCGAGCCTCCCTCTGTGTGGTTCCTTGAGTGCACAGAGGTGCTAGTCTTGTCATTACACAATCTAGTCTATAGCAATCAGATTTCTGCCTTGTGGAATACTGCATGGCCTAATTTAGTGTCTCCTCTCAAAGGTATTCTATAGACCCTATAGGGTTCAGAGTGCAGTACTGTGACACCTGTTCTGCATTCTGGGAGTGATCCATGCTCCTTTTCATTTTTAAATTTGTAAGTGCTCTATTAATTGTCCTGACCATCCAGTCTTTCAGTCTTTTTCTCCTTCCTTTCTTTCTTTCTTTCTTTCTTTCTTTCTTTCTTTCTTTCTTTCTTTCTTTCTTTCTTTCTTTCTTTCTTTTATAATCCGGACAGGACGAAGAAACAAAAATGAAGACAATAAAGAAACATCATACTTTTATAAAAAATGGAAAAAAATTAATAAATTACCTTTCGAGAAGGAAGACACTGTCATGTCCCTTCTGAATTAAGCCCCAGCTGTTGTGTCACACAGACATCAACTTCAAAAATTAAAGGCTTAAATAGAATTAACTTCATGTTTTATTGACTCATATTAGGGGAAGGAAAGGTGAATATTGAAGTGCAATCAATGTGACAAGATTTTTTTGACAATCATTCAAATAAATATGTCTTTCAGAGTTATAGAAGCATTGAAGTATTACTGGAATATAACAGTCAGTTCTCTCTCTCTCTCTCCCTCTCTCTCTCTCTTTCTCTCTCTCTCTCTCTCTCTCTCTCTCTCTCTCTCTCNCACACACACACACACACACACACAGAGAGAGAGAGAGAGAGAGAGAGAGAGAGAGAGAGAGAGAGAGAGACCTAGTCAGCAGGCTAAGTCAATGGAGCAGGTTCCCTATAAATGAAATTTTTAGAATTCAGTGTTAGAATAAGCAATGAGCATGGAGATCCCAAAGGTGAAGGTGAGGCTGCATTGCCTAGACCTCATGATGGATCTTGTTGTCTGACTCTGGCCCTTCTGTTGCTACATAAAGTAGCTATAATGCCAATTACGTTGAAATAAATATTTCTCAACCACTATCAAAGATTTCAGCAGGGAATTTCCATCAGTGAAAAAAAGCTGTTCTTTTCATAGCCATCATTTTTTTCCAAGGAGACAACATGCAGAAAAAGCTGTTTTATAACCACTGTTTTGTAATCCTGTTTTGTAACTCTGCTTGGTGGGTTAAGAAATTAGGATGTTACAAGGTAGGACTTTCCAAAACAAACTTTAATTTGCTGAAATAACTAGCTGATCATGGGATATGAGTGTTGTTTACAGATAGCACATTCTAATTTCTTCCAACCTAATCTGCTTTCCAGGGCATAAAGCCCTGCAAAATTATCCTAAGGGGCATTGAATTTTTTTCCATTAACAATAGAAAGCTATAAAAGGGTTTTGAAAATTAGGCTCCATATCACTTTAGAAGTTTTATGAACATGGGATTGAATGTTATTACAAAGCCTAGGCAAATTATGTAAGGTAGTATCAGCTTACATAAACTAGGAAAGATAAAAAGAAATAGAAATCTCATATTTTAAGTTCAAATGAAAAAGATCTGGTAACTGACTAAAAGAGGGGTTATTTAATTTCTGGTATTATCAACTGTTGTGATGTTATAAGGTTTATCAAATGCACGTGGCACTGATTGACACACCAAAACATTTTTCTTCAGAGTAAGAGAAATTTAAAACAAGAGCCAAAAGACAAGCAGGCTAGAGGAGATCTTTGATACTTCTCTCTCATAGAGGATCATGGTTAAAAGAAAAGAATCTAAGCTCAAATTACTTTTTTAATCTTTTTAAAACATTTTATTTGTTCTTTGTGAATTTCATATTGTGCACCCCAGTTCTTTGTGAATTTCATATCGTGCACCCCAATCCCACTCATGTCCTCCCCACCTCATATCCACCCTCCCCACCAACAGAGAAAAAATATTTTCTTGTGAATGCTATAGTGTCTCACAGTGTGTCTCACTGTATTCCCCCTTTTTTTTTCACATTCTCTGTTTGTAAGTGTTCATTCCAATGATTCATAGGTCTGGTATGATGCTGCTGGCTTCTACTACTCCATTAATAATGGAACCTCATGGGTCTCTTCTTGGATATTCTGTTGTTGCCCTGTGTCATGGAGATCCCGTAGTTTCTGATCTGTAGGACAGGTCCCTTCATACATTCCAGTGGTTCATTGATGGGGTAGATATTGAGATGGACCAATTCAAATCCCTGGATCTGAGCTTGAGAGGTGTCTGAACTGGTTAGCCTGCCAGCTCTCCTGCGCTCACAGCCTTGAAGTTGGCTTACCATTAACTCAAAGAGAGAAATGAGAAGCTAAGTATCACTTGGCCAGAGAGCCCTAGTTATTTTGAAAAGACTCCTCAGAACCTCTGGGTTGGTAATTCAGTTTGATGAAACAGACTGATGTATTGAGCTGCAGTCACAATTAGGTGTTGAAGATATAAATTTATATAAGAAAATATATGTTGTTTTCATTCATGGGATACTTCCCAAATAGCACAAAAACATGATGGATGATGTTCTACATGTTGTGAACGCCCTCTGTACATCTCTTTGACTGTATTTACTATGATGAGTTACAACTTCATTTTCATGTGTTCATGTCCTCCCACCAAAGGACTGTGAGGTCCCAAGGTGTAGGGTCTATGTCATAGCTATTTTTGCATTCTCAAAATCTAAGCAATATTTGGCAAATAGTAGGAGCTCAAAAAATGAACAAATTCTGATTTGTTCTTTTAGTGAATTAATGTCTTCTCACTCTAGCATCAAAAGGAAAAAGAATATCTTCTAATATCTGCAGTGGCATTTAATAATCACTATCATCTGTTTGGGCTCTCTTATAAAGCTTTAGGGATGCTGGGGACATTAATATTTATTCCAGATTATTATCCTGTGAATTAAGACATATTAATGTCAACTTCTATAAAGATTAGGTAAAGTAAAATATCATGGAACATGGAACCAGAATATGTGAATGAAATGACAGGTCCACTATTTTCATAATTATAGTGATGTTCCAAATAGGCAAAATATGATGTAAATTAGTATGTTATGAAATACTCGTTACCTAGCATTGTGTGGCAGTGCTTCCAAGAAAAATTAGTCAATCTTCCTTCTCTTGAACAACAACAGCCCAAAAAGAATCAGTTTGATACACGTACATGGCTAGACAAAAATCAAAATTTTCAATTCTGAAGAATAGCAAAACAATATTTAATAATCCCAAGTGTTTTAGTAAGAGTATAACACCAGATGAGTAAAATAATCCCAAGTGTTTTAGTAAGAGTATAACACCAGATGAGTAAAATCATCCTATGTTTGTATAAATTATAGAGATATGTTTTAGAAGTTCTTTTGGGCAGAGAGAATTTTTTCAAATTTTTATTAGATATTTTCTTCATTTACATTTCAAAGGCTATCCAGAAAATTCGCTATACCCCCCCATCCTGCTCCCCTACCCCTCCACTCCCACTTCTTGGCCCTGGCATTCCCCTGTACTGGGGCATCTAAAGTTTGCAAGACCAAGTGACCCCTCTTCCCAATGATGATAGACTAGGCCATCTTCTAGGCAGAGAGAATTTTATAGCTCAGTTGACAAAGAATGACTGTGAGTAGGAATGAGAATCTTAATCTTGTTTTGAAAATATCTCTTGTGTAACTATTGTGTAGATCTTCATATTCTTGTGCAGTAAGCATAGCAAAAAGAATTCCATAAATGATGCCTTCTGTAAATACATTTTGCAAAGAAAAATAACTAGATTTAGAGAATAGACAGAATTGTTGATTCCCTTACTGAACTAAGTAATTCTACCTAAGATATTTGGCAGAATCTTCATCATCTTCTCCTAGTTTCTGAATTATTAATCAAAAGTGCGTTGTCATTTAATGAAAAGTACACATGATAAACTTTTAAAGTTTTAATTCCATAAACATAGAAATTGGGAGCCAGTCTGTTTACAACTTGAATTCTAAATAAAAGCTTCTATTACTACTTCCCCTAAGATGACAAATAAATCAATTTAAACACACACACACACACACACACACACACACACACACACACACACACACACACACTTTTTAAAGCAGTCATAAGGAAAAATAATGGGAAAGGTAGAAAATACTGTAACCAAAGAGTGATTTTATTTGCACTGACATTTATAAATTTAATGAAATTATCATAGACTTGGTTATAATAAAAACAAAAGTCACTGATGATTAAAGTAATGACTTCAAATTAAGTAAACATTGAATGTGACACTTGTAAGCCAAGAATGATGCGAGGCACAAGTAAGGAAGTAGACACTTCCCTGTTCTTATAACAGTTAGGAGACAGGGAGTAACCACTTCGTGAATATATAATTTCAAATGAAGAAAATAGTCTTAAAAGCAGAAAACATGAGGATGGGAATCTTAGGGAAATTAGCCTGAGACAGCACAGAGGACTCTTGAAGTAATATGTGGCCTTTAAGTTAAAAGATATTTTAGGAGTTTGTAAACTAGAATAGACTACACACTCAGGACAAGACAATCTTATATAGATCCTGTGGTCAGAAAGAAAAGGGTTTGCTTCATAATTTTAAATAAGGCTAGTCTGCTTACAATACATAAAGAAGGAGCTTAGGTGGAGCACTAATAAGAGACACATGACACTGGAGTACTTTGACACATGTTAGACTATGTCAATTATGCTAGTCTGTAATATTTTAAGGAAATAGAGTAATTTATTTTTATATTCAGCACCAATGTAGACTGATTACTGTTGCTATGCAATTTCCTAGGTCTTAACATAAAGCAATGAATAAGAAAAAAAATAATGAATGACCAAATTTGTGTCCTTCCTGACTATAGGATGAAAGAGGAGAATCTAGAATCATCTTCAGAGAATAGTACAAGAACTTGTACAGCAATTTTACAAAAAAAATAGAAGTTTGAGTCTAGAACATTGGGAAAAGGAGGAAATGGAAGAAAATGAATGGAGCTACAGGATGTTAAAAGGTAAAATGGATAGATCTCAGTGATAGATAATGAACTGCCTTGTGTGAAAGGAGACATCATCTCTATTTCTGTGCTGGTGAAGGTGGCATTTACTGAAATGGGAAAGTCTAGAAAAGAAAAGGGTTGCATTTAATCTTCTCTGTTGGGAGATAGTGGGCTATGGCCATAAATACAATCTCGTAAGTTCAATGTTGAATATACTGAACTTCATGGAATATGAAAGTAGAAATATAAGTAGATAGTTGGCTATACAAGTCTAGAACCCAAAGAAGTCTTGACTAAAGAAATTTGGGTATCATCAGATAATAAATAGAACTTGAGCTTATTAAATTATAGATTTCATGAGAACAGAGTCTGTGTCTTCTTTTGCTCACAATTGAAAATCTATAACTTAATCCGATATATTGACAGTGTTCAGTATTTGTTAAATGGTAAAGATTTAACAATGGGATCTAGAATAATTTTATTATGAATATAAACTATCATTCTACTAATATAACATATTTGGTGGGTTATGTGCCCCAAACGGTAAACAAAACCAACATAACTCACATAGGTAGTACAAAAAATAAGAGACCTTAGGCATGAATATAGTTTCATGTGACTAGTGTGGGTTTTTCCTTTCAAATAATAGATTTCCAAACATGTAAATTTTAGTAAGTAATAATACTGGACAAAGAGTAAAATGCGTAGTGAGGAAAACAAGAAAAGAGAAGAATAACAAGAGGAGGAGAAAAAGAATGAGAAGGACTAGGAAGAGAAGGAGTAGTAGGAGGAGAGGAGGAAGAGGAGAGGAGGAAGAGGAGAAGAGGAAGAAGAAGAAGAAGAAGAAGAAGAAGAAGAAGAAGAAGAAGAAGAAGAAGAAGAAGAAGAAGAAGAAGAAGAAGAAAGAAAGAAAGAAAGAAGAAAAGAATGAGGAGGAGGAAGAGGAGGAAGATGCTCTCAATGATGTAGAATTGGCCAGAGCTGAAACTTCTGATAAACGAAAAGTTTTATTCCCACTTCACTGTTTTTGACATAAGTTTCTTTTGCCTGATTCAGGTTTGCTGGAAGTTTCTATGAAATTCATTTTGTTTGAAGAACTTAAACTAAACCCTGTCACCTTAGTCAATTCCCAGTTCTTTATTACAGCAAATTGCTCCTTGCCTGTCCCCCAGTTGAAATCAAAGCTGCAGAATCTGGAAATCCTTTATCAATGCTTTTGTGTACAGAATTCTTTTGAGCCTATGTTACAAAACCACAGAAAAAGATGTGTTCCATATCATTTAGATATTTAAAATCTAGTATTAACAATTCAGTACTTCACCACAACATAATAACAAGGGCACATGCTCCACTATGTTCATAGCAGCCTTATTTATAATAGCCAGAAGCTGGAAAGAACCCAGATGTCCCTCAAAAGAGGAATGGATACAGAAAATCTGGTACATTTACACAATGGAATACTAGTCAGCAATTAAAAGCAATGAATTCATGAAATTCACAGGCAAATGGATGGAATTAGAAAATATCATCCTAAGTGAGGTAACCCAGTCACAAAAGAATACACATGGCATGTGCTTACTGATAAGTGGGTATTAGGAAAAAAGCTCAGAATACCCATGATACAACTTACAGATCATATGAAGGTCAAGAAGAAGGAAGACCAATGCAGCAGTCCTACTTAAAAGGGAGAACAAAATAATCACAGGAGGTAAAGGGTGGGAGGGAATTGTGAGGAAGAAAGGAGGGAAGAGGGGAAAAGGGAGGCAGGATCTGGTGTGGGACGAGATGAGGGAGATGTACAGAGGATCAGGAAATTGAACAGAGTTGTGTAGCAATGAGGAATGGGGAACTGGCAGCGCGCATGATGTAGTTGATGTTGTGTGAATATGGGACAGTTTGGTTGTTTTCCTTGTAATATGAGCAGACAATTATAATCCTTTGATGCTTCAAGCAGAAAATCATTTGAGAACCATTTGATGGAGGAATGTAAGTCTCTAACATAAAATACTGTTTGGACATTTTATGACAAAATCAAAACTTACAGAATGTTGCAGGTAATAAACAACCTAGCCTGCCAACTCTCCATGTTCCTGCTTCTCTCAAAATGCCAACTCTCTGGCCTACTAGACCACAGGGCTCCCTCCAGGTGCTCATATCTCAGCAGCCTCTCTGCCCATCAACTCTCTGGCGGGGGTGGGGTGGGTTGGGGTGGGGTGGGGTGAGTTCCTCTTGCTACCATGCAATGCCCCACGCCATCCAAGGTCAGCCATCTCAACATCTAATTACCCGGTAGATTCAAAATTCTTAAAGCTTATGATTAGGGTTAATCAATCAGATTTACATATCAGTAAAATCACAATTTACAAGATGCCAATAAAATAATTTCAGAGACAATTGATAATAAAACTTTATCCCAATTATTCTAACGTTATGAAATCATCATGCTGGCCTCCATTCTCCTTCCTCTTTCCCCTGAGATGCTCTCTGTCTCTGCAACTCTTAGCTCTACCTCCCTTTTCTATGTCCAAACAGAGGCCTCTGCTGCACTAATGTAATTGGACAGGGAACATCCTGCAACATATTGCCCTTTCTGTTTAAAATAGAAACTTTCTCTCAAAATATAAATTGAGTACAACTATTACCATTTTGTAATTTATAAAGTACAACATAGACCTAACACTAAGTTCATCATTTTTGTTAATTAAAAAGAACCTCTGTCAATTTTCTAACTTAAAAGACTTATAATTTTACACCTGACTTATGTTCTGGCTTTACATTGTATGTCATCTGAAAACCGTCCTTTCAAATCTGTTCTCTCAAAGTAAATAGCCTGGGTTGGCTAGTAGACCATGTAGCTTTTCAATCCCATCAGAAATCCAAGAACAACTAATATTACCTGAAAATATAAGAAGCACAAAATAGAGTTTCCAAAACTTGTGTTTTTTGATAACTTTGGGTTGGAAGTCAAGTTTATTCAATATTAGAATGGCTACTCCAGCTTGTTTCTTCAGACCGTTTGCTTGAAAAATTGTTTTCCAGGCTTTCGCTCTGAGGTAGTGTCTGTCTTTTTCCCTGAGATGAGTTTCCTGTAAGCAGCAAAATGTTTGGTCCTGTTGTGGAGCTAATCTGTTAGTCTATGCCTCTTTATTTGGGAATTGAGTCCATTGATATTAAGAGATATTTTTTCCCAATAGTTAAATTTATTTTTTAAAATAATTTATTTATTTATTATTATTTTCTTTATTTACATTTCAAATGCTATCCCAAAAGTTCCATATACTCCACCCCCCGCACACCTGCTCCCCTACCCACCCACTCCCACTACTTGGCCCTGGCC
>NC_034613.1:7697845-7701441 GCF_900095145.1 Mus pahari | reverse complement strand
CACTGGCAATAAGACAAAAAGGCAACCAACAGATTGGGAAAAGATTTTTGCCAATCCTAAATCCAACAGGGAGCTAATATACAATATATATAAAGAACTCAAGAAGTTAGACTCAGAAAACCAAATAACCCTATTAAAAAATGGGGTACAGAGCTAAACAAAGAATTCTTGAGTTTGCACAGGAAATCGCTCTGGTAGCAGAAGCAATACAGCTTCTGAGACAGGGTCCCTTTGGGCCTTCATCTTCATCCAGAAGGCAGAGCTGAGACCCAGACCTCTGTACACTTTCCCCACCAGAGGAGAGGTGGCCTCCAGGGAGAGCTCTGTCTATGGGACCAAGTGGGAACTCCATCTTGTATCCTGGGTCCCACAGAGACTAGTTTGAACAGGAGAGCATGCAGGTTGCAGAACCACCATAGCTTCTGGGACAGGGTCACTTTCGGGGCCTTAATCTTCAGCCAGCAGGCCAGGCTGAGCTCCAGAATTCTACACACTTGCCTGCAGAGAATACTTTGATCACTGAGACTCAGGAGAGAGTTGGACTCCCAGGAGTGCAGACAGAGGCTAACAGAATCACAGGAGGAACAAGCTCCAGCCAGTGACAGCTATAACAACTAGTGCCAGAGATTACCAGATGATGAAAGGCAAATATAACAATCTTACTAACAGAAACCAAGACCAGTCAGCATCATCAGAACCCAGCATTCCCACCACAGTGAATCCTGGATACCTCAAAACACCTGAAAAGCAAGATTCGGACTTAATATGATATCTCATGATGCTAGTAGAAGATTTTAAGAAGGACATTAGTAACTCACTTAAAGAAATACATGAGAACATAGCAAAACAGGTAGAAGGCCATAAAGAGAAAGCACAAAAATCCCTTAAAGAATTACAGGAAAACACTGCCAAACAGATAGAAGTCCTTAAAGAAGAAACACACAATTCCCTTAAAGAATTATAGGAAAATACAAACAACCAGATTATGGAATTGAACAAAACCATCCAAGATCTAAAATTGAAAATAGAAACAATAAAGAAAACCCAAAGGGAGACAACTCTAGAGATAGAAACCTTAGGAAAGAAATCAGAAACCATAGATGCGAGCATCAGCAAGAGAATACAAGAGATGGAAGAGAGAATCTCAGGTGCAGAAGATTCCATAGAGAACATGGACACAACAATCAAAGAAAATGCAAAAATATCCTAACTGGGCTACATAAACAGGGCCCAACATTTTCCTGCTTACAAGAAACCCACCTCAGGAAAAAAGACAGACTACCTCAGAGTGAAAGGCTGGAAAACAATTTTCCAAGTAAATGGCCCAAAGATACAAGCTGGAGTAGACATTCTAATATCAAATAAAATCGACTTCCAACTCAAAGTTATCAAAAAAGACAAGGAGGGGCACTTCATACTCATCAAAGGAAAAATCTTCCAAGAAGAACTTTCAATTCTGAATATCTATGCTCCAAATGCAAGGGCAGCCACATTCATTAAGGAAAGTTTAGTAAAGCTCAAAGCACACATTGCACCTCACAAAATAATAGTGGGAAACTTCAACACTCCACTCACATCAATGGACAGATCCTGGAAACAGAAACTAAACAGAGACACAGTGAAACTAACAGAAGTTGTGAAACAAATGGACTTAACGGATATCTACAGAATACCGTATGGCTGAGAAGAACCTGAAAAAATGTTCAACATCCTTAATCATCAGGGAAATACAAATCAAACAACCCTGAGATTCCACCTCACACCAGTCAGAATGACTAAGATCAAAAATTCAAGTGACAGCAGATGCTGGCGTGGATGTGGAGAAAGAGGAACACTCCTCCATTGCTGGTGGGATTGCAAACTTGTATAACCACTCCAGAAGTCAGTTTGGCTGTTCCTCAGAAAATTGGACATAGTACTACCGGAATATCCAGCAATACCTCTCCTGGGCATATACCCAGAAGATGTTCCAACTGGTAATAAGAACACATGCTACACTATGTTCATAGCAGACGTATTTATAATAGCCAAAAGTTGGAAAGAACCCAGATGTCCCTCATCGGAAGAATTGATACATAAAATGTGGTACATTTACACAATGGAGTACTATGCAGCTATTAAAAAAAATGAATTTATGAAATTCTTAGGCAAATGTATGGATCTAGAGGCTATCATCCTGAGTGAGGTAACCCGATCACAAAAGAACTCACATGATATTGACTCACTGATAAGTGGATATTAGCCCAGAAACTTAGAATACCCAAGATACAATTTGTAAAACACATGAAACTCAAGAAGAACAAAGACCAAAGTGTGGATGCTTCATACCTCCTTAGAATGGGGAACAAAATACCCTGGAAGGAGATACAGAAACAAAGTTTGGAGTTGAGATGGAAGGAAGGACCATCCAGAGCCTGCCTCACCCGGGGATCCATCCCATAATCAGTCACCAAACAGACACTATTGCATATGTTATCAAGATTTTGCTGACATGACCCTGATATAGCTGCCTCTTGTGCAGCTATGCCACTGCCTGGAAAATACAGAAGTGGATGCTCACAGTCATCTAATGGATGGAACACAGGACCCCTAATGAAGGAGCTAGAGAAAGTACCCAAGGAGCTGAAGGGGTCTGCAACCCTATAGGTGGAACAACAATATGAACTAATGAGTACCCACTGAGCTAGTGTCTCTAGCTGTATATGTAGCAGAAGATGGCCAGTCAGCCATCACTGGGAAGAGAGGCCCCTTGGTATTGCAAAGATTATATGCCCCAGTTCAGGGGAATACCAGGGCCAGGAAGCAGGAGTGGGTGGTTTGGGGAGCAGGGTGGGGGAAGGGTATAGGGGACTTTTGGGATAGCACTTGAAATGTAAATGAAGAAAATATCTAATAAAAATTGTTTGTTTGTTTTTTTTAAAAGAGAAAGTAGGTGTCAATGAGTTTTAGCACAGAGCTACTCCCAGGGCAACAGTATAATTATATGAATTTTTCTTTGCTGGTAATTTTCCAGTTACAATAAAGACATTTGTTCACATGAAATATAAGGATACCTGCTACTTTAATATTACTTCTTGACAAAATTTATGCTTCAATCTCCTAAGATATGAGGTTAATTCACATGAGTTAGTCTTGAAAGAATTTTTTTGAAAATTTTTTTCAGTACCCTTGACCCATCAGGGATGATTTTATGCTTGAAGATCATTTTTTAAAATAAAGTTATGTAATCTACATGACATTAAATTATAAACTACAACAATCTCCTTTTGCATGCATAAAACCAAAGTTGACAAAGCTTACCTTTCTGGAATGTTTAACTCCACTCTGTGTTCAATATTCTAGTGTTCAAATTTAGAAAGCACATGAAGGACTGCCAGGGAGAGAGCGGACTGGAGAGGAGGGACCCGCATCTGGACCCGATCTCCCTGCGCCTCTCCTGCCCAGGAGGGGTGTTCGGCCTGGCGGCTGTCCGCAGGCCGATCCAGCACCCAACACCTTTCCTCCCCGACCGAGGAGGGGTGTCCGCCTGGCATCCAGCGCCTTTCCTCACCCGAGGAGGGGAGTGCGCCCGAGAGCAGTACTAAGGCTTGGTGTCT
>NC_034613.1:7688672-7697834 GCF_900095145.1 Mus pahari | reverse complement strand
ATGGGAATCTTTCGGGATAGCATTTGAAATGTAAATAAAGAAAATAATAATAATAATAAAAAAAAAAGATTCAATATGCTACCACTTGGAGTCCACCTCAATGTCCCACTCTGGGGAATACAGAGCTGGACGATCATGAAGTCTTATGTGGTGGGTTGACTTGCCCACTTTAGTCCCAGGAACCTGAATGTGACTTAACTTGGGAAGAGAATCTTTGCAGACATCACTTATTAGTTATGGGTGATCTCAAGATGACAGCATGCTGGCTTAGGTCTGGCCCTAAGTCCAAAGACAGTGTCAAGAGAAAGGGACAATGGGAGAGGAGAAAAGAGGTATGAAGGCATGCAGAGAAGACATGGAGAAGATGGAAGCAGATGATGCACCCAAGTGAGACAGAAATTGAGACTTCTGTTGGGGGACAGATTTAAGTTCTCATGCCCAAGAAACCTATTGCCCACCAAGAGTTTTCCTCCTCTATGACAACAACGTATGAAACACGCTTGCCCCCGGGGCTCTATCTTATCACAAAAGATTCAAGATAAAGCCAGAATGTCTTCTAGGGCCAACTGAACAGGGATCGGTATCTTGTCCAGGAAAATCCGCTTAAGCCACGAGGAAACATCTCATGACTAACAAACCCTCAGACCACTCCAGCAACCAAGCAGCTTGCCTGGTCCCTCTCCACAGACAGCTGACACCTCCCACAATCACTGTGGCCATTTCCTCGTCCCTGCTTTCCCCTCCAGATAAAATGTTGCCTAAGAGCCCATACTGTAGTCTTGGGTTTTATTTCTACAATTTCCAGGAGTGAGCTCCGTAAGTCCTGGATCACGCTTCTTACAGCAGCCATTGGAAGCTCTGAGGGAGGCAGGAAACCGATTCTCCCTTAGAACCTGAGAAAGGATCCCGTCTTGCTGGTGCCTTCGAGTCTCTTGGTCTTTGGCGGAACTGTGAGAAGATACGTTTCTATGTCTCTTAGTTACCCAGTTTGTGATGCTTGCTTATGACAGATAAAGAAAGCTAATGCAAAAATAAAAATAAAAATAAAAAAAATAAAAAAAAAAATAAAAAAAAAAGAAAGCACATGAAGATATTAAGAGCTGGTATGTTTGAAGAACAATTAACCCAGTCAGTATACTAAGAATGCTTCCATACTGTCTCATATAAGCAACATAGCTTTCCTAGGAGATCAGTGGCTACATTTTTCTGGTTAAGGAAGCATCTTTTTTCAGACTAATTTGAGTAAAACCTCACTGCTAAACATCAACTACTACCATAAGATACATTTCAGTCTACATGGGGACCATAGCCACTAGGCAATTTTATCCTTCATCTTAGAAGCCAGAATCTACTTGTCTGGATGATTGTGTTCACTGAACTATGGTTTTAAATTTAGAATTTTTTAAAGTTTTAGTCAAAGTGAATATTTCAAATAACTAATTTCATGATGATCCCTTCAACAGGACACATTTGTTACTGAACACTCCAACACAATATCACACCTGAATTATTCGTCAGGATAGGCAATAAAATTGTTTTCAAATAATGTTAAACATATTTCTTCAATATACAATTTGGTCTATTTCCCCTTCTGATCAGACTGTCTAGTTTTTAGTATAGTTTTCTTTTACAAAGCCCTGCCAGGTGCCACTGGATTAAGACAAGGAGTCAACATAAAGAGAATGTTTACATTCATGTTTATGTCAACATCCTTCTTCCTTTTTATTGACAAACCTATTTGACTTCTTTATTGAACAAACTTCTTCCATAATACACACATACACACACACATACACACACACTCACACACACACATTACTCTTCTCTCTACCTTCTCTTAAGTTCCTCATATTTCTGTCATTCTTGCTTCTCCCCCACAAAGATTCAGCCCACGGTCGCAGCTCTCAGATTTTGTTTTATGATTCACTGAGTGTAACTTGGGCCATCCATATGACTATGAGCTTGGAATTAACTATTCATGGGAGCCTGGTGGACTTCCTTTGGGGACATAACTAAAGATAATTACCAGTAGCCAAAATTTCAACATGGAGAGATGAGCTAATCCTTGTCCCATAATGACTATTGACTTGCCCAATCTTGTCCTAGGACCAGTGTAAGTAATCTTAGGTTCTGTGAGGTTACACTTGCAATGGCTATATTACGCTCTGAAAATAGCATTTTATATCCTTTCCTCCTATTTTCCAGCTCTGTTTCTCCTCCCTTTTCTATAATATTCCTTGAACTTTAGAGGGAGTAGTATGTATGTCTTTAGGATTGAGCACTCACCATTCACTTACTCTCAGCACTTTGAGTAGCCACAAATCTCTTCACTCACTGGTGTTCATTACAATGAGATGTTTTCTGGATTAACAATGAAAGTAGATTTTGTCTCTGGGTGTAAGCAAATATTCAGAAGGCACTTTGGTTGGAATGTTAATTTAGGAAGACAACAGCAGTCTAGTCCCTTCTAGGGCTACAAACATTACTAGCCATAGGATTTCAACTGGATTTACAATACTAAGCATATATTCACTCCTGTGGAATAGGTTTTAAATCCAATATAAGAGCTTTTGGTTACCCCATGACAATCATGGCACTATTGTACTGTTGGGCACATCTTGCCTGGCAGGCTGGCAAATTGAAGCTTCTGGCATTATGTATACTAATTACCTAGAAAGAAGCTTCCAACTAGGATCCAGCTTGGTAGGACAAACAAATAAAACAAAAGTTCAAGATCAAAATATGGTAAATAGTAAGTTTGAGGGCTACATTGTACTATGTGTCAAAGAAAAATGAAAACAAAAAATAGAAATGAAACTAAAATTTATGCATAGTCTTAATAATGCCCCAAGTTTGATTCCAGCACTATGAAAAAATTCTTATACTTTACCTTACCCTGAATATGTTTCATTTTATCAGGGCACTGGATCCCATTTACTGTTAGTGAATACAACTGGGATCAATAGGATTTAGTCTTTTAAAACAGTGTGTAAGAATAACATTGGTAAAGACTTAAAATATATGACATCCTCAGTATTCTTCAGCTCCAAATGACTTGGGACCCTGATATCTGATATGCTGACTCTACCTGAGTCTCTCTCTTCACTGTCTTCTCTCTTTTTAAAATAAAATAACAAAAACAAAAGCAAACAAAAGGGAAAAATGTAATTTTTTTGAACAGAATCACAATGCTTGAAACATTAAAGCACAGATCCTAAAGGAGAAGGGGACGATGGGGAAGGATTGTGGGAGGGGGTGACCCAGAGGGGGTCAGTGAGCAGGATGCAATGTGAATAAGCAAAAAAATAAAATAAAATGAGAGAGAGAGAGAGAGAGAGAGAGAGAGAGAGAGAGAGAGAGAGAGAGAGAGAGATCCTGCCATGACTGCTACAAGAAACCATGCACTAGTGGCTAAGCATAGAATGTATTTTGCTCTGACTTCATTCTGACATTATCTCAGCCCCATAGGCATATACTTCTCCTGGAAGCATAGATGTCAGTTAGTGACATACTGCTAGCAGTGGAGCTGTGATGGCTAATCTTTATTGTCTACTTGACTGTACTGAGACTCACCTAGGAACATAGAAGACCTCTGGGTATATCCATGAGGGCATCCCTTGATACAATACAACCTAGGACTCTGGCCCAATTAATGCATTAATATCTTGATAGCTTCATAATCTGATGGCATTACCAGGATACAGGGACATAGTAAAATGTAGGAGGTACAGAGCCGAGTTAAAGTAAATACTGAAGATTTCCTTGAGTGATAGGAGGAGGGGCTACATCTAATATTAGTCCATTCCAATACATACTTTCTTTGCTTTCTGGTTGACATGAAGTAATAAAATCTTTTCCTCCACAGCCTGCTCCTGCAACCATGATGTCCAAAGGCATGAAGGCAACTAATCATAGACTGATTACTCTGAAACTGCAAGCCAAGATTAATATTTCCTCCCTTAGGTTGTTTATACCAGTCATTTTGTCCCAGCTATGCAAAAGTAAATAATCCACCATCTTAATCAAAGAAGGCACTACTGTTCTGAAAACTGCCTGGTAGTGACCCATGAAGGGCCACACCAAAATGATAGGCCTGAAAAGGTAAAAAAGAGACAAGATCCATACTTTATATATTCATATTTTCATCACAGCTACTAACAACCAGATATTTCTGACTCCTTGTTCTATCATGCTACAGCACAGTGTATTGGCCCTTCTATTCTTTTGCCAAGAAAGGAAACCATATCTGCATGAGGCAACCCAGCCACTAGCTGCTTGAATGGCTGCCCTCTTGGCATTCCTTTGCTCTCATTACTCATTTATTCTCCTTTTCATAATATCTAATTTGCTGATACTGTAGAGTCCATGATGTCCTTGAGAAAGGAGAAAACAAACCGGAGATATCTCTCTTGAAATAATTCTTTAAAATATTCAGCTGTAACCTGTATTTATTATTTCCATGAATGAACTGTCAAAATGATTCCCATGGGGGTGATTCTAAATATTATATGCATTTATTTTTTTAAAGATACTCATGTGAAATAAAAAAAAATATCATCTGGTGTCATTGTCTGATTCTAATTTGTATGCACACCGCAGGAGACCCTAAGGGCAGACTTGCAGGTCCTGGGACCCCAGAAGTACTGGAATTTCCAAACCCATAATCAGGACTGTGTAAAGGACTTTGAATCTTATAGTTTCCAAACACACATCCACCCCACCACACACACATCCAACACGCACGCACACATACACCACACACACACACATACACACACACACACACATACACACACACACACAGAGGGAGAGAGAGAGAGAGAGAGAGAGAGAGAGCAAGAGCAGTCAATGAGTACTGTCTGCCTCCAACTGTATAGACCAGTGTACAGTTAAAGGAAAGAAACTGGAGTTTCCCTCAGAGCAGGTGAAAGGGAAATTAGGGAAATGTATAACCAAACTCACAAAGGGAAATTGTATGGAAGAAGTGGGGAAAGGACTAAAATTTAACTATCTTAGTAGCAGAGATCACCTTCAAGTGAGATAGTCAGTTGGATAAGATTAGTATATAGACATGTGAACCACATTACGGCTGGGAAATGTTGGTAGCATTAGCAATAGCAATGACTTTGAAAATTGAGATATTAGAACTCAAACTATCTCTATCCCTTCTTTAAAATATAAATTATCTGTAGTGCTGGGGTCATGTATACATTCTCAATCTGCATAATTTCTGACTAGCATACCCTGCAGCTTTCCATTGTTACCTCAGTCCCTGTTCGCTGACCATTCCACAATTCCCTGAGCTTCAGCAACGCTTCTACTGAACATGTGTTGTTTTCCATCACACACACACACACACACACACCCCACAAATATGCTGTCTCAGGATTTTTATTGCTGTAATAAACACCATGACCAAAGCAACTTTGGGGGAAAAGGGTTTATTTCATCTGACAGCTTATAATCCATCATGTAGGGAAAACAGGGCAGGAGTTAGATGCTGAAACTGATACAGAGGACATGGGGGGATGCTGCCTAACTAGCTTGTGCTTCATGGTTTGTTCATCTGCTTTCATATACACTCCAGGACCACCTGCCTAGGCATAGTACAACCAATAATGATCTAGGCCCTCCCACATCAATCAGTGATTAAGAAAATGCCCTGTACTTGCTCACCAGCCTATCCTTGTTTTTGATTTTGATTCTTTGTAGCCCTGCTTGGCCTGAAATTCACTATGTGAACTCACAGAGATCTACCCATCCCTATCACCATGCCCAGTTGTGGCCAATCTTATAGAGGCATTTCTCTTCTTTCCTCTTCTCAGGTAACTATAGACTGTGTCAAGTTGACAAAAAAAATCCAACCAGGATACTTAATATACAATATATTATTATTTTCTCATCTAAAATAACTCAGAAGCTCCTTGAAGGCAACAAACATAGGGATACATTCCTCTTATTATCTTTTTATTTTTTTTCTCAGCACAGTGTATAGCACCTACTAGTTAATAAATGCAACTTATGATGTGCAAGTGATGAAAGATCATGGTCTTGCTTAATCTTTCCTGACTGAGGAAATGTAGAGAAGACCTTAAACCTTCAGAGTGATTTGTTGAGGTGGGCCAGGACAATATCTAAATACTCACTAAATTAATTAATCTGAATTAACTTGAAAGTTTGATATTACCACCTATCTTAAAAACTCCCAGACATGGCAGAAACAAATTTGACTTTGGAGGTTGTAATTTGGAACAAATTTGGTGGGGTATTTGTTCTGGATATCAGCAAGTTGTTACCAAGAGGAGCAATAAAAAGTTAAGTTACAGCAATAAAAAAAAGAGAAGCCAATGAAAAATCATGTGGTTTTGGTTATAGCTTATTAAGTACACTATCAGATGCAACCACAATTTAGTGATGACAACCCACATGAACTAAAATAGGATGGGTGATTGAGCAGTGGCCTAACACTCTAGCAAAAAGGGGATCTATCAAAAACCTAAGAAAAACTTTATGATTTGGATCTGAAGTATCTCCCGCAGGCCCATATGCAAAAGGTCAAGGTTGTGGTCTCATTGGGATATAATAGAAACTTTAAGAATTAGGTCCTAGTAGAAGTTATTTTACTTTCCAGTAGCCATGAGGTAACCAATTTGTTCTACCACATGCTTCCCATCACAATGCACTGCCTCACCACAGACTAAAAAGTAAAGGGGCCAAGAGTTTTGGATTGAAACCTTTGAAACTGCTAGCCAAATAAACCTTTCCTTCTTTGTATGCTTCATCTTGGGCACAGTTTCTGTGTCTCAGAAAGCTAAGGAGTTATCAAAAAAGATTGGGAAAGATTCTTCATACACATCAAAGGTAAAATCTACCAAGATGAACTCTCAATTCTGAATATCTATGCTTCAAATGCAAGGGGAGCCACATTCTCTACAGAAACTTCACTAAAGCTCAAAGCATACATTGCACCACACACAATAATAGTGGGAGACTTCAACAAGCCACTCTCATCAATGGACAGATCAAGGAAACAGAAACAAAACAAAACCATTGTGAAACTAACCGAAGTTATGAACCAAAGGGATTTAAGAGATACCTATAGAACATTTTATCCTAAAACAAATGGATATACCTTCTTTTCAGCACCTCATGGTACCCTCTCCAAAATTCAACAAATTCAACAAAACAGGCCTTGACAAGTCTGCGCCAGCACCGGGTCACCTAGGGCACAGAGTCGGTGGACACCCCCATGGTCCCTAGAAGACTGCCCTCATGATTTTAGGATCACTGGTGAGTGGAACACAACTTCTGCTCCAACCCAATCGCACACAGGACCTGAGAGAGCACTAGGGAAGCAGAGAACCAGCCTGACCAGGGGCATAATTCCCTACCAGTCTGCACCAGCACCAGGTCACCTAGGGCGCTGAATCAGCGGACAACCCCATGGTACCTAGAGGACTGCGCACGTGATCTTGGGATAACTGGTGAGTTGAACACAACATCTGCTCCAATCCAATAGTGATAGGCCTGTGACAGCAGGAACAAGGACACCAGAGCCTTTCCTGACCAGAGGCACAGGTTCCTTTTGATCAGTTCTGCTTTACCTTGGTTTCAAACAGACAAGACAATTCCACGATACTCAAAGGAGATACCACTTCCACACACTGTAACATGCCCAGGATCTTAGGACAACAGGATCCCAGGATAACAGGAGCTGGGTCACACTAGTATTTGAGTGTCTCAGAGGAGCTTGACTGCCAATAACTCAGACACACCCAGAATCTCAGGTTCACAGGAGCACAAAATCAAAGAATCACCGAGAAAACTGGACTCTGAGGAGTCCTGAATCAACTGGGATTATAGGAAGGTCAGGATCCAATTAGATATACTGAGGGCAGCAAGCACTAGAGATAATCAGCTGGCAGGAGGTAAGTGTAAGAACAGAAGCAACAGAAACCAAGGTTACTTGGTAACATCAGAGCCAAACTCTCGCAACATAGCAAGTCCTGGATACATCATCATACCAGAAAAGCAGTACATGGATCTAAAGTCACTTCTCATGATGATGATGGAGGACTTTAAGAAGGAAATACTGGAAATTAGAGGTAAACAGATAGAAGATTTTAAAGTGGAAAAACAAAAATCCCCTAGAGAGTTACAGAAAACGCTACCAAACAGGAGATGGAATTGAAGAAAACCATCCAGGATCTAAAAATGGAAGTAGAAACAATTAAAAAAAAACCCAAAGGGAGACAACTCTGGAGATAGAAACCCTAGGAAAGAAATCAGGAACCATAGATTCAAGCATCAGCAACAGAATACAATAGATGGAAGAGAAAATCTCAGGTGCAGAAGATTCCATAGGGAACACGTGCACAACAATCAAAGAAGATGCAAAATGCAAAAAGATCCTAACTCAAAACATCCAGGCAATCCAGGACACAATTTGAAGACCAAACCTACAGAAAATAGGAATACATGAGACTGAAGATTATCAAATTAAAGGGCCAGCAAAAATCTTCAACAAAATTATAGAAGAAAACTTCCCATACCTAAAGAAAGAGATGCCCATGAACATTCAAGAAACCCACAGAACCCCAAATAGACTGGACCAGAAAAGAAATTCCTTCCGACACATAATAATCAGAACAACAAATGCACTAAGTAAAGAAAGACTATTAAAAGCAGTAAGGGAAAAAGGTCAAGTAACATATAAAGGCAGGCCTATTAGAATTACTTCACACTTCTCACCAGAGACTATGAAAGACAGAAGATCCTGGACAGAAGATATACAGACCCTAAAAGAAGACAAATGCGAGCCCAGGCTAATGTACCCAGCTAAACTCTCAACTACCATAGATGGAGAAACCAAAGTATTCCATGACAAAACCAAATTCACACAATATCTTTCAAGGAATCCAGCCCTTCAAAAGATAATAACGGAAAAACACCAATACAAGGACAGAAACCATGCCCTAGAAAAAGCAAGAAAGTAATCCTTCATCAAACCTAAAAGAAGACAACCACAAAAACAGGATGCCAACTCTAACAACAAAAATGACAGGAAGCAACGATTACTTTTCCTTAATATCTCTTAATATCAATGGACTCAATATCCCAATAAAAAGGTATAGAATAACAGATTGGCTCCACAAACAGGAC
>NC_034613.1:7667839-7688661 GCF_900095145.1 Mus pahari | reverse complement strand
GAGGAACATTCCTCCATTGTTGGTGGGATTGCAAGCTTGTAAAACCACTCTGGAAATCAGTATGGCGGTTCCTCTGAAAATTGGACATAGTACTACCGGAATATCCAACAATGCCTCTCCTGGGTATATATCCAGAAGATGTTCCAACTTGTAATAAGGACTCATGCTCCACTATTTTCATAGCAGCCTTATTTATAATAGCCAGAAGCTGGAAAGATCCCAGATGTCCCTCAAGAGGAATGGATACAGAAAATGTGGTACATTTGCACGATGGAATACTACTCAGCTATTAAAACAATGAATTTATGAAATGCCTCGGCAAATGGATAGATCTGGAGGATATCATCCTGAGTGAGATAACCCAATAACAAAAGAACTGACATGATATACACCCAATGATAAGTGGATATTAGCCCCGAAACCTAGAATACCAAAGATACAATTTGTATAACACATGAAACTCAAGAAGAACAAAGACCAAAATGTTGCCACTTCGCCCCTTCTTAGAATTGGGAACAAAACTCCCATGGAAGGGTTTACAGAGGTAAAGTTTGGAGCTGGACCATCCAAAAACTGCCCCACTCCATGGGCCCATCCCATAATATGCCTCCAAACACAGACACTATTGCGTACGCCAGCAAGATTTTGCTAAAAGTACCCTGATATAGCTGTCTGTTGTGAGGCTATGCCAGTGCCTGTCAAACACAGAAGTGGATGCTCACAGTTAGCTATCAGATGGAACACAGGGCTCCCAATAGAGGAGCTAGAGAAAGTACCCAAGGAGCTGAAGGGGTCTGCAACCCTATAGGTGGAACAGCCTTATGAACTAACCAGCACCCCCAGAGCTCATGTCTCTAGCTGCATATGTTGCAGAAGATGGTCTAGTCAGTTATCATTGGGAAGAGAGGCCCCTTGGTCTTGCAAACTTTATATGCTCCAGTACAGGGGAATACCAGGGCCATGAAGGGGGAGTGGGTGGGTAGGGGTGTGGGGGGAGGGGAGGGTATAGGGCCATTTTGGATAGCATTTGAAATGTAAATGAAGTAAATACCTAATAAAAATTGAAAAAAAAAAAAGAAAAAAAAAAACAAAGTCTTTCACTCAAGTCAGTCAGTGAATTCAAGGCTATTTCCAACTTTCTCTCCCATCAGTTTCAGTAAATCTGATGTTTGAATCATTTGGAATTGAGTTTAGTGCCAGGTAATAAGTGTGGTTCTTTTGGATTATTCTACATGCAGCCATTCAGTTGGACCAGCATCATTTGTTGAAGACACTGTCTTTATTCCAGTATGCATTTCTGGGCTCCTTATTAAAAATTATGTGTTTGTGGCAAAAAAAAGGCCTTAACAGATAAAAGAAGATTGAAAAAGTCCCATGCATCATATCAGATCACTGCAGACTAAGGCTGGTCTTCAGTAGCAACAACATAAATAATAGAAAGCCAACATTCATGTGGAAGCTGAAGAACACTCTACTCAATGATAACTTGGTCAAGGAAGAAATAAAGAAATTAAAGACTTTTTAGAGTTTAATGAAAATGAAGCCACAACATACCCAAACTTATGGGACACAATGAAAGCAGTCCTAAGAGGAAAACTCATAGCTCTAAGTGCCTCCAAAAAGAAGCTGGAGAGAGCATACACTAGTAACTTGACAGCACACCTAAAAGCTCTAGAACAAAAAGAAGCAAATTCACCGAAGAGGAGTAGATGACAGGAAATAATCAAGCTCAGGGCTGAAATCAACCAAGTGGAAACAAAAAGAACTATACAAAGAATCAACCAAACAAGGAGCTGTTTCTTTGAGAAAAATCAACAAAATAGATATAGCCTTAGTCAGACTAACCATAGGGCACAGAGACAGTAACCAAGTCAACAAAATCAGAAATGCAAAGGGAGATATAACAAGAGAAACCAAGTAAATCCAAAACATCATCAGATACTACTACAAAAGTCTATACTCAACAAAACTNGAAAACTTGGATGAAATGGACAATTTTCTAGACAGATACCAGGTACCAGGTTAAGTCAGGATCAGATTAACGATCTCAACAGTCCCATATCCCCTAAAGAAATAGAAGCAGTCATTAATAGTCTCCTAACCAAAAAAAGCCCAGGACCAGATGGGATTAGTGCAGAGTACTATCAGACCTTCGAAAAGACCTAATACTCCTCAAACTATTCCACAAAATAGAAACAGAAGGTATTCTACCCAATTTGTTCTATGAAGCCACAATTACTCTGATACCTAAACCACACAAAGACCCAACAAAGAAAGAGAACTTCAGACCAATTTCCCTTATCAATATCGATATTTATTTATTTATTTATTTATTCATTCATTCATTCATTCATTTATTTTGTTTATGGTATTCTGTCTGCATGTATGTCTGCATGCCAGAAGAGGGTGCCAGATCACATTATAGATGGTTGTGAGCCATCTTGTGGTTGCTGGGAACTGAACCCAGAACCTCTGGAAAAGCAGCCAGAGCTATTAACCTCTGAACATCTCTCCAACCCAGGATGAGCATTTCTTATAGACTTTGAGATGATACACTGTTGGTCTAGGCACCATGTTTTGAGTATCAAATAATGATACTTACACTTACACTTACACTTTTGTTAAACAAAATTTCAGGCAGTTTCTGGTTGGTTTGGAGTGAATCAGGAAGTTGGACAGGAAGAAAGGTGGGACCTTTTGGTAAGAAAATAAGGATAAGACAATATGGATCAAGCTCAACTAGGCCTGAGACAAGATAGATCTCTTAAGAAATTTTTCTAAAGTAGAAAGCCAAAGCAGGAGCTTCTATCGACCTGAATGTGTGAGGTTAGTAAGTGAACAAGGAGAGCCTGCAGTCATGCCAAGCAGGGCTATCACTAAAGTGAGGATGCAGAAATTGACCTCCGTCTATGGAAAGCAGCAGGTTTCTAGAAGTGTAATACATTGCCAGAATGAAAAGACAAACAAACAAACCACCCTAAGCAACAGTGATAAGCTAGAGCATCCAAACATTATTGATGCTGAATCAGGCTGAGAACACTGAATAATCAGTCTACAGAAGAGATGAGGCAACAGGACAACATGCTCAAATAAAATGAGATTTCAGATAGGAAGTTCAAAGTTTCCAAGCACAAAAGTGTTTCCAAATCCTCAATGCCCACAAAGCAGAGCAGATAAAGGGAAACCAAGAAATTAAGAAAAGGGTACTATTTTTTCTTCTAGAAGTTCCTCACTAACCTAAATGCTTCTGTCCTGCTTCTTAATCTATTCATCTAATTTTGCAAGAAATATACAAACATGCTCTTATAAACATTGCAGGCAACAAAAATACATCTGGGAAAAATAGTCCAAGTTCCATTCTACTTGCTTATTCCTAATCAGGTTGATTTATTTAAATATACATGTTGGTATGCACATTCTTCTGTTTTGTTTTGTTTTCCAAACAAAAATAAAATCATACTAAGTATATTTTTTTCAATCTATGTATTTGCTTACTTTCTTTGCATGCTGTTTCTGTATTCTCAACTGATGACACATCTTGGATACATTTCAATATAAACACATAATGCATTTTATTCTTCCAAATAGCTGGATGGTGGAATGTGCTTTTATTTAACCTTTCTCCTATTATTGGAAATTTAGGCCCTTTCCAGTTTTACCTACTACAAATAAATGTTATATAGGTTTTATATTCCTCCTCTGTAAGGAAGGACTGTGGGAAGGGATAATTATTACTGAAGCCCTTTTATGAAACCTGTAATAAGCCTCTGGTGCAACCGTGGTATTAATGCTGCGGAAGTAATCAACCACTTTCTGCCAGATCTAAGGCCAGCTCCATGAGATGGAATACATCCCTAGCACTATTGAAAAGCCCCAACATATGACTAGATAAGTCATTGTCCCTAAAACAGAATCCAATCCTGTTATTCTACTAAATGGATATAGTATTAAATGATTTTTAATGAGTTATTCCTATACCCATAGATCAGCATACACTCTAGTCCTCACCAAAGAAGTTTCTCCTCTAACTGGTGACAATTAACACTGGTCAGTTTGCAGAAAATAGAACAAAATGGAGTATTCAACTTTAAGTAGGACATTCATATTACTGCCCTCTTGCAAAAGTGGATCTTGACAGAAGATGAGGAAAAAGATCTTTGCAAGAGCAAGAGATGGTTAATAACATCAAAGAAACATTGTTTTTCAGACAAAGCAGGGTAGATACAAATATGAATGCACAAATATTGTGACAGTATAGACAGCATACAAAAATCCTGTGCAAGCTCTAGCAGCCAAAACCGCAGCACAGAGAGGGAAAGGTAGACATAAAATCCCACCAGTGACTGAAGAGTAATTGACATTTGGCAGCTTCTGGGAAATGAAGAATCAGACTAATTAGGTAATACAAATTCTACTCCATGGGGAAAGAAGTAAAAAAATAAAATAAAATAAAAAAAGAGCTCAGAGTTGGATAAGAAACAATAGGAGTGTTAAGAGGGGTGTTATATGAAACTTTCTGGGAGGGGGGTGGATATATTCGAAGTACATTACATTAAATTCCCAAATAATTAATAAAATATTGTGTATTAATGTTTTGACGGCACATATGCCTATACATTATCTGTATGCCTGGTGGATTTTCAAACACTTGTGAGCTACTAAATGGGTCCTGGGTATTGGACCCAGGTTCTCTGTAGTGTTCTTAAGCACTGAGCCATCTCTTGGGCTTGAAAATAGTTTTTGAACTGATGAAGACCGTGAAGGCTTCGCGTATGGTTTTTGTACTCAGTCAAAGGCTCTCTCTCTCTCTCTCTCTGTGTACATGCACATGCACGGGCATGTGCACTTGCATGTACTGTATTTGTTTTTAGGTGTACAGATTTGCATGCATAAGTGCGTATATGTGCTAAAGTCAAAGGTCGATTCTGAGTGTCCTCAATCACTCTTCACCTTATCTTTTGAGGCAAGGTCGCTCACTAAACCTGGTGCTTATCAATTGGCTAGACTGGATGTCAACTAAACTCTAGGAATTTCTCAGCCCTCCCCACAAGAGAATTACAGAAGTGAGTGACAACACTGTGTTTTGATTATGAGTGCTGGGGACACAAATACCAGTTCAGGTCCTCATGCTCATGCTGCAAACACTTTACTAATTGAGCCATCTCCCAAACCACAAACAGTTCCTTCTATAAACTCCAGTGTATCAGTCTTTACTGGAAAGATGGTGTTGAGAGATACATACCTCTTGGTTCAGTTGATAGTTTTATAGGCTACATACACAAATTCCTCAAGAAGCTCAAGAAGTTCTCAGAATGCACTATGTAACCATCAGGGCCTGTTCTAGGAAACATTCCCAGAGACAGAAGAAACTACAATAAGCTTCTAAAATGTCAAGTTTCACAATTCTTTGTGATATTTTGTAACTTCTCCCACCATGGTTCTTAATTCTTCCTTCTACCTCACATTTTTCCTAGTGCTTTCTCTCTCTCTCTCTCTCTCTCTCTCTCTCTCTCTCTCTCTCTCTCTCTCTCTCNCTCTCTCTCTCACACACACACACACACACACACACACACACACACACAAATGCAGTAAGTTTTTATAGCTGGTATATTGGTTTACTTTTACATAGATGTGACTAAATGCTTGACAAAACAACTTGTCTTAGGATTTCTATTTCTGTGAAAATACAAAAATCAAACAAAACCAAACCAAAAACAAATAAAAAACCAAAACAAAAAACAAAAAAAAATCCACCATGACCAAAATCAACTGGAGCAGGAAGGGGTATATTTCAGCTTGCATGGCCTGATCATACTCCATCATGAAGGGAATTTAGGGCAAGAGCTCAAGCAGAGTAGAAATCTGAAGGGAAGAGCTGAAGCAGGGGCAATGGAGGAACTCTGCTTTCTAGTTCGCTCTACACAGTTTGCTTATCCTGCATTTTCTGTAGTACCTAAGACCACAGCTCATGGATTGCAATATCTATAATGAACTCAGCCATCCCACATCAACAATTAATCAAGAAAATATCCCACAGGTTTGCCCACCAACCAATACAGTAGAGACAGATTCTCAATTGAGATTCTCTCTTCCAAAATGACTAGCTTGTGTTAAGTTGATGTAAAATTAGCCAACACTCAACTTAAAGGGAGAATTGTTTATTTTGTCTCATGGTTTCAGAGGTTTCAGTACATGATCTCTGGGAACTGAACTTGGCATGATATCATGGTGGCCAGAATGTGGTGCAGAGGACAGTCTTTTGGTTTTGTTGATGTTGTTTGGTTTGGTTTTAACTTTAAGGACTACCATGAGGAATAGAGAATGACAGGAAGCAGCCAGGGATAATATATCTCAAGGACATGTACCCCAGTCACCAACTCAATACTTGAGCCTCTGGGGGAAATTTCAATCCAAAGCATACCAGCTTAAAGCAAAATTCTGGGGGATAGTTTTCATAGCTGTGACCATGGGGTGAATGGAACCAAGAGAGCTTCTTGAGGTCCCTACATGGGCAGTCAAGCTGTTTCATCTGGTAGCTTAACATTGTGGTGGCTCTGTCCTCACACTCATTAAGGCAGAGTTTGTTCTTGTTCTTTCACTGGAGAAAGAAGTCCCGAATTCCCTCATCTTCCACTTCTGGTCCCGCTAACAGAATTCTGAATTCTCTTCATTATATTCTTATTGTTGGAACATGATAGTCGTTCTCTCTAGCCTCTTACAATTGCCTGCTATCTGCTCATAGGCATGTGCTAATATTTCATTAAGAATTCTTTGAACCAAGCTTACTGAAAGAAATAAATCTTCGTTCATAAGGATGTGTAATTGGAACATGATACCCTCTGGTTCTTTCTGGACTTAGAAAGCTATCCGAGGGAGGCAGTGGTCAGCCTTCATTTCCCAACTTATAAATCTCTTTCATCTGGGTCTTGGGATGGCTGGTTCATCTCTGCCCCTCCTTTATAGTGGGCACAGTGATGGATCAAGCAGCAAGGTTTGTTTACTTAAGGTAAATGGCAGATCTTATCTAGAAAATGCTGTGGTCAAGAGTTTCATTTATAAAGATGACACTATTGACTTGCCTGAAGGAGCACATGCACCTTGAGTTTTACAGGTTTTTCTCCTACAATTTTTGATGAAACATCTGCAAACTCCTGTTCAGACTCCCACATTGTCAAAATACAACAAGACAGATGACTGGGGTCACAGAGAATCTATGTAGATCCATTTGGTTAAATCTTGCAGTTGTCAAGCCGTATACTTTTGTAAATACTAACATATACTGTGTTGCCGCACCATTCTAGGTACTGTGATATACCTTGTGATGAAGTTTGTGTTAGAATTTTTAATCCTCATGAAATTCTAAGGGATCAAATTTGGCTGGGAAACAATAGGGAGATTAATGGCTTGGGAGTTGGAATTTGAATCAAAATGTGGTTTAGGTCACCAAAGCAGACACTGAGATGAGATTCAAGTAGGAGTTGTTAATTGAGCACATGGTACCAGAGGAACCAAAGGGGAAGTAGTGTAAAGTAGCCATTAGCAGTTTCTATGGCTACATTAGAAGTATTTCAGATGAGAATAGTTGTATTCAGGGTGGCATAGTCATAGATCAGAGCACTTTTGAACATCCATGGAGATAGTTCTCATTGCATCAGATGACAATTAACACAGAGAGACCCCCAACTGGTCAGCATGTAGACAATAAGAAGCTGTGGAGTGCTCAGCCTTAAATTGGACATACATATCACAGTTCTCTCCTCAAGGTTCATAGATCTATTAAAAAGATAGGAATAGAGAGATTGTAAGAGCCAGAGAAGAGTGTTTTTCAGGCACAACATAACAGATACACATATAAACCCACAGCACTTGTGACAACATGCACAAGATCTGAGCAAGCTCCAGCCAGACAAAAAATCTCATGGGGGGTACCCTTAAGACATATTTGGCAATATTTACTTCTAACATTGTGAAATTCCTTCTCGTTCCAATTGTGACAAAAAGCAAACAAACAAACAAAACAAACACCTCCCTAGAGAGAAAATTGGATTTGTTAAGCAACAGCTGATAGAATACTAACATACTTCATAACTATTGGTTTTAAAGATACTCAGTCCTGCAAAACCCAAGGCCAAATTGAGACTAATAAGAGATCCCTGAGATTTCAGCATGTACACATGTGCGCACTCACACACACACAAACACACACACACACACATGGCAAGGAGGCAAAGAAACAAGGTTTCTTTATTCAAGATCTAATAATAGGAGAAATAATTCCAATAATTCAGCACTCTCATTCTCAAGCTGTGCAGAATCAAACACAGAGGCCTCAAAAATGAGGCTTTGCTTTTCCTTTACTTCTTTTTACAGTTCTTTCCTAGGTGCTGGTGGAGATGACATGAAAGATTAACTCTAGGCTGAAGTGTCCTTGTCAGGGAAGTTATTTGTCCACAAATACCTGGGAATCGAGCTCAAGGGTAGGACTCCTCCCATGCACATGGCCCAAAATTTGCCCTCTAGCACCCACAAAAGAAAACAAACAAGTGCTGTGCCCTGAGTCCACAGGAAACCCAGATGAGCCCAAGAATTGTGAAGTCCACTGCAACTCGCAAAAGAGTCTTTTTATTGTTTCAAGTTCGAACTTGGATCATCTGCCTCACACTCACCTCATGAATGCTGCCAAGCAACCCCGAGTCCAGAAAACATTGGGTTTATATAAGTATAGTTAGGAATAGTGTGAATATTCACAGAAAAGGGGAGTAGAGGGTGGGATAGCACTGAATCAGGAGGGGGGTTAATGGGGGTCTGCTCAAGGACTAATTTTATGGCCAGTCATAACTGTCTGTGACCTAACCTCTGTTTACATTTTACTTTTTCCATGGTCTCTCTTGAGCTTGTTATTTTTCTAAGGTCTCAAGGACATGCACCTGGAGAGTTAGCAGGAGTGTTGGGTTTTGGAAACACAAAGGCAGGGAAAATGTTTCAGTGTCTCCTCAGAGTGTCCTCCTTAAGGGGGAGTTTTATAGGTAGTGTCATTCTAACTCTAGGGGAGGGGGAGGGAACCCCTAGCTGCTGCAGGAGGATGCAGCACAGAAACCAGCTGTCTGCATATAGTGCTTGCCAGGGGTGTGGGGCAGAGGTAGGGGGGAGAATGGGAGCCTCTGGAAAGGAATGCAAACTGTCTGTACAACACTGAAGTCTCTCTAGTATCAGTAATTAGGGGGTTACGACATTTCCCCCTTCTTTTGGTGACTCTAGAGACCAATCTTGGGCTCTTTATAAGTCTGTCTGTATTAACTGGTTGTTACTGGGATCTTATCACTCTCAGTGACAGTGACAATAGCAGAAAAACAATTAGGGGTCTTAACAAGTTGGATATGAGGGTGGATAACCAAGAGGTGTTAAACTAAGACTCAACCAGCCCTGACTCTGTTCTCTCTCTCTTTTATTTAGCTAACCCTTCTCTCACCCTGGCCATTGAATCTTTAACTACTCTTGAAATGGTCTCCAGTATGTTTCTCAATGTTTCACACCCCCCAGGTAGCATAAAAGAAATGGTTGGCCTCCTAATACTGATAGGCTGCTGCTGGCTTTTCTTATCTCGGGGGCACATATATATGGGAGTTTCTCACAGGACACTTTTCATCTTTGGGTATCTGCACCCTAAGCCTCATCCTCCAAGGCCACTTCTGGGTCAAGGTCTAGATTTACAAGTCCCTTGTCCCCTACATTCAGTCAATCCTTCCCCCTGTATCTCCTGGGCAGCGACACCCCAGAAGTCAAGGCCCACCACTAAATCACAGAGATCAAAGAAAGGGCCAAGCCTCCAGATACAACTCAGGTAGTGGACCAAGCCACATCACCAGTAGCTGAGAGCATCTGCCACTTCAACCTGGAAGGGTTGTGGGGTCTACTGAGGCTCAGTGCTGGAAGATACACCATAGCCATTTATCTGGCCTTGCAGAAGGGGGTGTTTGGGTGTCTGGCTGCCAACTAGTTGGTGTCAGGCACAGGTGCTGATCTGATGTGAACTCAGGCAATTAATCTATCTACTTTAATGGAGGTTGGTCGGGGTGGTTAGCAACACCAGGAATGGTCCTCTCCACTTTGCTTCTGAGTGTCCAGCACAGTGTCTCTTAACATATATCCAATCTCCAACTTGGTACTTGTGTGGAACATCTGGGGTCCCTTGGTTATACAGGGCACTAAGTTAAGACCACAATGCCAGGTGATCTGATCTGGAAAGCTTGCAATTGAGCCATAAGATCCTTGTCAGCCTGAAAAGTCACTCTGGGGTGATCGAGAGCCAGGGTCAAAGGAGTGGGTATCCCATGCAGGATCTCAAAAGGAGTCAGGTTAATGGTAGGGGGCGTTCAGGATCAGGGGGAGGGGCACCAACCAGTCCGAGCCAGTCTTGAAGGTCAATTTAGTCAAGGTCTCTTATAGGGGTTCTGTTTATTTCCTTTACCTATCCTGAGCTCTGGGGACGGTATGCCCAATGGTGCTTCCAATTAGTCCCCAATATCCCCTGACTTAACTTAAAAGACAAAAGCAGGACCACTGTTCAATCTAATTACCTTGGGCACTCTGAACCTCTGGAAATGTTTCTTCTAATATCTTTATAGCTACTGTGGTAGCTGTTTCCTGCTTGGTTGGGGAATGTCTCAACCCATCCAGGGAAAACGTCTACAAACATTAGAAGGTATTTGTAACCATATCTTCCTGGCTTAACTTCTGTAAAACTGACCTACCAAGAAACTCTAGGCTGTTCTCCCCTAGGTCTTTTGCCCTGCTTCCTCTTGACTGCAAAAACACTTACTTGCTGGCACACCTTACACTGTTCTACTATTTCTCTGGCCCAGAACCTGAGATCTATTCTATATACTTTTAGGTTCCTTAACTGCCTGGACAAGCTTTTTATCTCCTAAATGAGTCTATCTGTGCATTTGGCCTAGTAAGTCTTTTGCTTAATTTTTGGGAAGTATATTTTTCTCTTCTTGTGTGTACCATTGTCCTACCTTCTCTTGGTAATAGTTGGTAGGGTGACTAGGCTAGTAATCTGAGTCCTTTCTTCCTTTATATATATTTAAGTGAAGCCATCTCTTTGTCCAGTCTCATTTCTCAGCAAGTATTTCTTACAGGCCCAAAACCAGTATAGGCTCCTGTAGAGCCACTTCTTGAGCCACTTGATCTGCCTGGTTATTGTCCCAGGACACTGAGTCCCTTCCCTTCTGATGTCTTGGGCAATGAATAATATTTACAGTTGCTGGCTTCATCAGAACCAAGATTTCCTGCTTGTTTATTCTTTCTCCCTGAGATGTGAGCAGTCCTCTCTCTTGGTATATAGCCTTGTGGATGTGGACTGTGGCAAAGGCATACCTGCTATCCTTGTAGATGTTGATCTTTTTGTCTACCCCCAAGTACAAGGCTTTGGTCAGAGCTATCAGCTGGGCCTTTTAGGCTGACATCCCCAGAGGATGTGGTTCTGCCCAGACCACCTGGCACCTTTCCACAATGGTGGCCCCTGCCTTATGCTGTTCCTCTACCAGGTAGCTGCTGCCATCTGTGAACCAGGTCGCCTCAGCATCGGGGAGCAGCTGATCTAACAGATCCTTTTACCATCTCTGGTCTTCAGCTGGAATCTGATGGGCAATAATGAGCTGGTGGATTGAGGTTATGGTTGGGTACCAGAGTGGTCGGGTTGAGTTTAGGAACGGAGTCTGATAATGAGTCATGTGGGCATTGGTCAGACATTGATTCAGGGGCTGGCAAACAATGCTCTCTAAGGCATGGGGAGCTGTCACAGTCAGATTTTGCCCCAGAGTTAATTTATCAGCATCTTTAACTAAAACCAACACTTCTGCCACTATCTGTAAACAAACAGGCCACCGAGCAGCAACAGGGTCTAATTTCCTTGACTGGTCACTTCCATGGGCCCAGGCACTGAGTGAGCACTCCCTTGACTATCCCCCTGTTTTCTACTACATAAAGGTGGAAAAGTATGGTGACATCAGGCAGTCCTAGAGCAGAGGCCTCCAGTAAAGGCTACGTAATCACATGAAAAGCCTGTTGTTCTTCTTTACCCCAATGAAAGGGCTGTCTGTTTTTAGTCAGGGGATAGAGGGGGGGGGGCAGCCAATTCAGAATAGTTAGGAATTTAGTATAGTTAGAATTTCCCCATCACTGTTGTCTCAGCCCAGGCCTGGAGGAAATGCAGAAAGGCCTCAAACCACCAGTTTAGGTCCTGGGGTGCCCTGTCTAAGGTCTCAAACAACTTGTATTTATCTTCTAGCCTGAGAGTCAGGACTCTCTGTAGATTCCTTTCCTGTCGCTTCATTATTATCATTATTATTATTATTATTATTATTATTATTATTATTTCTCTGCTCCTTTTTTTCCCTCTGTCTCCCTGTTATGGTTGATGTTTTTTCAGCAACCTGCACTAAATCCCTCAACAACTTACCCTGTCTTTCTAACCTCTGAGGCTTTCTCCTGATACCTCTATCTCTAATAGCCTGGTCTATAAAAGCTATTGTCACAGTAGTTTTATGCTCTTTGCTGCTGGGGTCATAGGGTGTATATTGGCACTCTAGAAAGCCTGTGAGTAACTCATCTGGTCTCTGCTTAACCTCACGTACCTTGGTCAAATTTATGGGTCGCCATGCAACTCCCTGAGACCTGCCAGTGTAGTCTGGTGGTGGACCTTTAAGTGCCCCTTACCTTTTGCCATATTAAAGTCCCAGTCAGATCTAGTCAGGGAAAGCCCACTGTCCATGACAGCCTGGTCAATCGATGGTGCCTCCATATCTGAGGGGGTATTTTTTTCTGGCCTCTGGCTTCCTGCATTATAAATAAAACTGTCTCAAAGAGATGAACCGGTCCTTTGGGAAAAGGGAGCAGGGGTTTGGCCTTTCATCTGTACAAGTCGGCCAAAGAGAAGGGCCAATATTGCATAGCCTGATTGCCCTCATCCATATGCCCTCAGTGAGAGAGCCACTGTGGTATTAGGGGAGGGGGTGGCTCTGAGGTCTCTTCTCACTCCTCCCTCTGGTAAAGGGGGGTGCAATGGCCATGGTATCAAATGGGCTAAGGATCCTGGAACCAGTACTGGCACTGGCGGGCCCATGGGGACAAGGGTAGGAAGATTTGGTGGAAGAGGATCTTGGGAGTAACAGGTCTCCTGTTGAAGAGTCTTGGAGGTTCATAAGTCTCTCAGGTCTGGATATCTCCTCCTGCACTTCTTTCTTCCTGATGGCTAGAACCTGTGAGGTGGGTCTTGGGAAAGAAAGGCTTTTATCTATGAGGGAGGAGGAGGGTCTTCCACTAGATTCTTCTAGGTAACTATATAGGGCCCTTGGTCTGGGTTCCCAAAGGATCCTGGCCTAAAGACTCTCTCCTCTACTGTTTTGATCACCTGCAAGTCAATAGTCCCTATGAGAGTGGGTCATGCAGAGAAGCAGAGGGCAAATTATTCATCCTTGGACACAATTCAAAACCTTGGCTTTTGTGACATCCGCCCTATATAAATAGTGTCTTGTTGCATTGGTTAAGTTGTTTTAATAGAGTATGATGCATACTCACAGCATTTTTTTGCCATAATACTACCAAGTTGTCTCCAGATTTACTCTGAAATCAATGGAATTCAAATTGAAACAGTAACTAATATCGAAGTCCACCCTGTTTGTCTTCAGGAATAGTTCTCTTAGAACTGAATGACTCCAACAATAAGAGATACAGGATTCTGACTAATTGCTGTAATTAAGACTGTTTCTACACAAGAAACAAAATTGAAACCCAAGGACTAGTTAGTTGACATAAACAGTGTTAAGTAATGACTGTTGATCCAAACATGGAGCACTAGCATCTGTCTATAGGTAACTAGGGCCTCCTTCATAATCCTGTATTAAGCTAGCTTGTGTAACAGAAATTTCCTGTATAAACTTCCATCAGTAAGGAGGATACTTGTTTCTAGGATTGTTTTATAAATCAAAGAAATTCTTACTGAATCTGTGGTTATCTAATATTCAAAATACATTTTATTTTCCAAGCTTTGCCATTTAAGTTAGCAAGCCCACATATCTTTGGAGTAATCTAAATTTTAGGCCATTGATTTTACAAGCAGTATACGAGAGCCCTGGTCATTTAAAATACAGAATTCTAGTCCTTTAGACAGTCATGAGTCTTCAGAGTACTGCGGTAAGGATCAGCACTCTGAAGTTTAACAATCACTTATATTGGTTTTCTCTCTAGCACTGTGAAAAACACCATAACCAAAAGCAATTTGGGGAGGACAGGGTTTGTTTTATCTTACAGATTACAGTTCATTATAAATGAAAGCCATGGCAGAAACTCAAGACAAGAACTTAGAAGCAGGAACTGAAGCAGACCATACAGGAATGCTGCTTATTGATTTGCTCTCAGTTGTTTACTCAGCTTGCTTTCTTAAACCAACCAGGACTACCTTTCCATGGTAGGCTGAGACCTCACACATCAATCATTTATCAATAAAGCACATCAAAACTTGTCTATGGACAACTGGATTAAGAAGATCCTGCAATTAAGGATCTCTCTTCAAAAATGATTTTATCTTGTGTCAGGGTTACAAAAACAAACATCACTACACCACTGTTCGCTTCTCTGTATGTAACTGTGACCACAGTGATCCTCAGACCATAATTTGAACACCATTACTCCAGGCACTTATTATAGGTGCTAGGCCCAATTAACAAAGGTAAATCCTACCACCAAAGAGTCAAAGGAGCAAAGGGTTCAGACACATAGTGAAGAGATGGGGATAGGAAAAGGATGGGCAAGGGGAAGGGTTAACTAAAAGGAAGTGAACATGGAGCTTTCTCAAAACTTATTATCTTGCAATCCAAGTATAAATATTATACAACAAGAGTGGCTAGCAGAATACATGTGATAGGGAAAAAGAGAGAAAATACTGGAAGGTAAAGGAAATGGGAATGGGAGGTGGGAGAAAGGAGAGGGCAGAGATCACCCTATCCTGCACACACAGAGGGACCCTTTCTTTAAAAAGAGAGTAAGGAGGGAGCTTTTGCATGAGCGATAGAAGCAAGCTCATGCTGTAAGGCACAACACCTCCTCTAACATATGATATGACTGACAAATTGTAACATATCAAAATAGCCCTACAAATTTTGCAATATATACACATAGATCCAAAACTGAACATAAATACACAAATACATAAATATGAAGAATAATATTGGTCATATTAGTCCAATAGAGCCAGTAAAGTTTTCTTGGGCTCTGAGACCAGAAACAATCTTAACTCATAACTCAAATTCTGTAAAGTAAAATAACTAAAACTGCTCCAGTGCCTGGAAAGAGGCTGAAACCACAGTTGTATTGGGAGGTAATCAAAGAGCTATGAAGCCCAGTAAAGAGACCAGAGGCTGACTTAGCCTGGATCCCAGGAAGCAGGCTAAGCAGAAATCAAACATGGATTCTAAAATTTGCTACAACTCCAACAACACCAGGATGAAAGTAATGAATTAATTCTGCACCCAGAGTCTGGGGCCCACATGGAAAGAACAAATAAACAAACAATAAATGGTAGAATGATATACATAAAAATGCCAGCAAACCAAAACTGCACAATGCACAAAATTAGTTGGTGGTTAGAAAGCCAGCAATACTTTTCTAAAAAATCATAAAATGAATTTGATCCAGCAGAAATGAAATTAGTAGAACAAACTGACCAATAACATAATAGGATGCTTTAGATGTCCAATGTGACAGTTTACACTATAAATAGTAATATTAGTAACTAAATAGTAGACTAAAGCAAGATTGAGTGGACACAGAAAGGAAAAGGAGAAAGAAGAATCTGAGAACTTGGGGTCAATTACCACAGACAGAGCTCTAAAGGTGAAGGACCACTGGAGTAATCTGGGGATTGGGAAGAGTGGAATCTGTGACTGAGAAACTATATTTGGGGAAAGAATAACCTTGAAGCTAGAGGCATCAAGAACTAGAGGGCCAGAATGTAACATTACAATACACAGTAACAGACCAAACCTCAACAACTATCCCACATTTTGGGATATCTACCCATTCTGATAATTGTTGTTTGCAGGAATTATAGCTGGCTAGGACTATTCATTGTTTCACCTTTGCTAGTTTGCATACTTCCTACTATAAGCTAAGTTCTGAGGGAAGAAGTTACCAGGTCTGTTGCAGGAAATATTAAAAATGAAACAGCAAGTTCATGCACTACACCCAACTGTTCTCAGCCATGGCAGTCTTCTTGGTCAGTTCTTATCTCATGGACACTCTCTGACTCAGAGCTCCAAAATCTCTCCACCCACCTCACTAAGTTCCCACTTGTGGAGAATTGCAGGCTGGTCTCCAGTTGAGCTGAGATCTGAACCCCAATGGTGGTAATTCACCCTCATGACATGGCAGGTGTTCCCTCAGGCTCCTGGAAATCCAGCCCCTGCCTAAGTTAGCACCTCCAACAGCCCCCACAAGAGAAGCATGGTCAGTAGTCACAAAAGCAATGGCCCAAGCTTCTGACCTTCAAACTAAACTCCTCCCCAGTTACCTAGCAACAGTGAAGACCATAAAAAGGGGTGTTCAGCCCACCACACTCTCTTCTCTTATTCTTTTTTTTTTAATTTTTTATTATTATTTTCTTTATTTACATTTCAAATGCTATCCCGAAAGTTCCCTATACCCCAACCCCGCCCCTGGTCCCCTACCCAACCACTCCCACTACTTGGCCCAGGCCTTCCCTTGTGCTGGGTCATATAAAGTTTACAAGACCAAGGGGCCTCTATTCCCAGTGATGGCCGATTAGGCCATCTTCTGCTACATATGCAGCTAGAGACAAAAGCTCAGGGGGTACTGGTTAGTTCATATTGTTGTTCCACCTACAGGGTAACAGCCCCCTTCAGCTCCTTGGGTACTTACTCTAGCTCCTCCATTGGGGACCCTGTGTTCCATCCAATAGCTGGCTGTGAGCATCCACTTCTGCGTTTGCCAGGCTCTGGCATAGCCTCACAAGAGGCCGCTATATCAGGGTCCCTTCAGCAGAATCTTGCTGGCATGTGCATTAGTATCTAGGTTTGGTGGCTGATGATGGGATGGATTCCCAGATGTGGTAGTCTCTGGATAGTCCATCCTTTCATCTTAGCTCTAAATTTTGTCTCTGTACCTGTATCCTTTCATGAGTATTTTGTTCCTTACTCTAAGGAGGAATGAAGTATCCACCTTCCTCTCTGGAACCCATATGAAGAAAAACACCACACAAACTTAATCCAGAAACAATGGTAACTCAATCTCTGGGCATAACAACTACAATGCTAATCTTGTAAACCATATTGAATCTTAATCCTCTGGTGGCAAATCCTGGTGGATTCACCATCTACTCCAAAAACCACTAGTAGCTGCATCTTGCTCTGTCACTATCCCCATAAAAATCCCCTAACTCTCTTCTGCCTCCTCTCTTCCTCCATCCAACCTGGAAGTCCTGCCTACTCGCCCAGTGGTGGATTCCTTTATTCATTAGGGGATAATTCACAAGGAGTAACCTGAGTACCTGACTCATTCCTCTTTCCAGACAAACCCTCCTGGGAAAGTGGAATTAACACCCAAATATAACAACACCAGGGCCCTCCACAACACAGGCTCATTCCAGTTCAGTTCTTAAAAGTTCTTTGTTTAAACAGTATGGTGTCTTTAGCATCAGGGTCTTACCTTCAATTTCTTGGAGACAACCAAATATAATAGCAATATTTTGTATTGTATTAGAGGTCTCTCAGCCTCTTCTGACCTACAACTCAAAGGAGGTTTACCATGTCTGGTATTGGGATTTTCTTTTTTCTTTTTTTCTTTCTTTTTTTTTTTTTGGTTTTGCTATTTGGTTGCTTGTTTTTATTTTCTTTAATTGTTTTCTTTGTCTTATGTTTTGAGCTATTGTCCTTGAGGTACCATTCGTCCCTCCAAGTAGTAGAGCTTTATTTAAACTATATAAACACATACACTTAACATGTGTGTCACTTGTTAAAAAAATTTGATTCCCTATGGGTTTTTTTCGAACATCCTTAGGGTTATTAATCCCACTTTGTACTTAGTAGTAAATATCTTAAATGGCTATATGATTCTATTTCTGTTACAGAATGGATACAAATTAATTAATGAGTATATGAAAGCAAAAATATGATAAATGAGCTAGCAGACAGTAAAAGAAAGAATACCTAGCAAATAATAACAGACTTACAGAAGAATTCTTATCAACAGTAAATGTCTGCTGTTTACGAAAAACTAAATAATAGTAATAGAGTTACAGAAGAATAATTATCAATAGTAAATGTCAACTGTAAATGATAAACTATATTTTAGCTTTCTTAGTAAAAACAAAGAAGCACCTTTGACACTTTATACCCAGGTAAGTTGAGGTAGAATAAATGAATAATGAAAGTTCAAATATAGAAAGACTAAGAAACTTTACTTGCTGTAGACACAAAAATATTCATTAGAAAGAAACTTAAACACTGAAAGGAATAATGGGCAAGAAAAGAACAATAAAACACACAAGTATAATTTACTAATTGTATAAAACTTATTTGTCTTACAAATGTTGAAAATGAATCTCTAAGCTGAAGCCGTTACAGATAGCGAATGAATGATCAAGTCATATTGATATTAGAGAAAAGATCACAATTAGTAAAACTGGTTTTTTGGTTTTTTGTTTTGGTTTGTTTTGGTTTGGTTTTTGAGAAAGGGTTTCTCTGTGTAGCCCTGGCTGACCTGGAACTCACTCTGTAGACCAGGCTGGCCTCGAACTCAGAAATCCACCTGCCTCTGCCTCTAAAGTGCTGGGATTAAAGGCATGGGCCACCACGCCTGGCAGCAAAATTAGTTTTAAACATAGTATAAAATGACATAGTTATTATATATGTGAAAATATTAAAGAAATCTCAACAACAAAACTTCCTGTACAATACTTGAACAGGAACTATAAGAACAGACATGCTAACATGGAAGGAGATAATTTCATGCTTCCCCAACCCTAGACAAAGTACTATAAGCAACTAAGGAATACTGAGAGTTGGAGAAATCGTCTTCTTCCCTGGGAGAAGAGACCCCCCAGATAGTTACCTAATACCAATGGTCAGCCAGGAAATAAGTAAATAAATGTGTGTGTGTGTGTGTGTGTGTGTGTGTGTATTTTAGAAATTTATATTTATATATGTGGAAATATATGTTGTAACTTTTTTAAATTAATGCCAGAAGCCTTGAGTTTGAAAGAGAACAAGAAGGGAAAGAAATACATGAAAGGGAATCACTCAGAGGCAATAAAAGGAAGGAGGAAAATAATATATTTTAATTTCAAAAAATATAAATATAAATTAAAGATACTTAGAAAGATAGACGTGAAAATCTAGAATACTCAAATGAGCAGAAGAGAAATATAAACAAATAAAATATACTAATGCATATATTATTTTAACTTTATGCCAAATAATAGAGAATAATTTAAAGATTAACACCCAACTACTTAATGTATGCATTGAAAATATTCAAAATAATGTATGCATAGGGGAAGTATAATAATAAAGATACAGAGCTGTATGTGGCAGTGCATGCTTCTAACTGAAGTAACCGGGACACTGAAGCAAGAGTATCACAGTCTCAAAAGACTAATACACTAATGCCACAAAAGCAGACATGAAGACTGATGGAATAAACTAAGAGAAATTATAAATCATCTCAGACAGGTACAGTTGCCTGATTTTAATGAAACAGCCAAAAATAATGCCCCTTCAATGAATGACTCTATAAAAACAAGAATATCCACTTATAGGAGAGTGAAAACAGATCCATATCTCTCACTGTGTTCAAAAATTGATTAAAAATGGACAAAGGCTCTTAATATAAGATCTGAAACTGTTAAAGAAAACCTTGAGGGGAAACACACACATCAAGATTTACACACAGGCCAGCAATTTCTGAAAAGAACTTTAATAGCTCAGGAAATAATACCAAGAATTGAGAAATGTGATTATGTAAAACTATAAAGGAAACAGTTACCTATAAAATGGGAGAAGATTTCTGCTACCTACACATTTGACAGAGGATATCTACAAATAATGAACTAAAAAAAATGAAACTACCTAAACAAACAAGTAAGGTAATTATTAAATAGGTAAGTAAAAACAGCAATAAAAGAGCATGCAAGTAGTTCAATAGCCTTAGCAATCAAGAAAATGGAAGTCAAAGCTGCATTGGAATAACATCTTACCTCACTCAAAATGGATATAATTATGAAAATAAATAAGGGACTGGAACCAAGGCTCAGGGGTTGAGAGCAGTGGCTGCTCTTCCCAAGAACCCAGGTCTGATTCCCAGAACACACCTGGAAGCTCACAAAGGTCTGTACAAAGGTCTGTACCTTCAGAAAGTGAGACATAACAACAGACCCTGAGGAAATCCAAAACATCATCAGATCCTACTACAAAAGGCTATACTCAACAAAAGTGAAAAACCTGGAGGAAACGGACAAATTCCTATACAGATACCAGGTACCAAAGTTAAATCAAGATCAGATTAATGACCTAAACAGCCCTATATCACCTAAAGCAATAGAAGCTGTCAATAATAGTCTCCCAACAAAAAAAGCTCAGGACAAGATGGGTTTACTGCAGAATTCTATCAGACTTTCAAAGAAGACCTAATTCCAACACTCCTCAAAATATTCCACAAAATAGAAACAGAAGGTACTCTACCCAATTCATTCTATGAAGCCACAATTACTCTGATACCTAAACCACAAAAGATCCAACAAAGAAAGA
>NC_034613.1:7665694-7666734 GCF_900095145.1 Mus pahari | reverse complement strand
AAAGAACCTCTGGTGGAATCACCATGCCTGACCTTAAGCTGTACTACAGAGCAATTGTGATAAAAACTGCATGGTACTGGTACAGCGACAGACATGTAGGTCAATGGAATAGAATTGAAGATCCAGAAATGAATCCACACACCTATGGTCACTGGATTTTTGAGAAGTGGGCTAAAACCATCCAGTGGAAAAAAGATAGCATTTTCAAGAAATGGTGCTGGCACAACTGGTGACTATCATGTAGAAGAATGAGAATCTATCCATTCTTATCTCCTTGTACAAAGCTCAAGTCTNAGTGGATCAAAGACCTCCACATAAAACCAGAGACACTGAAATTGATAGAGGAGAAAGTGGGGGAAAACCTCAAAGATATGGGCACAAGGAAAAAATTTCTCAACAGATCACCAATGGCTTGTGCTGTAAAATCAAGAATTGACAAATGGGACCTCATAAAATTGCAAAGCTATTGTAAGGCAAAAGACACTGTCAACAAGACAAAAAGGCCACAAACAGATTGGGAAAGGATTTTTAGCAATCCTAAATCTGAAAGAGGACTAATATCCAATATATGCAAAGAGCTTAAGAAGCTGGACTCCAGAAATTCAAAAAACCCCATTAAAAAAATGGGCTACAAGTGCCTGGCAAACACCGAAGTGGATGCTCACAGCCAGCTATTGGATGGAACACAGGGTCCCCAATGGAGGAGCTAGAAAAGTAAGTACCCAAGGAACTGAAGGGGGCTGCAATCCTGTAGGTGGAACAACAATATGTACTAACCAGTACCCCCTGAGCTAGTGTCTCTAGCTGCATATGTAGCAGAAGATGGCCTAATCGGCCATCTCTGGGAATAAAGGCTCCTTGGTCTTGCACACTTTATATGACCCAGCACAAGGGAAGGCCTGGGCCAAGCAATGGGAGTGNGTGGGTAGGGGAGCAGGGGCGGGGGGGTATAGGGAACTTTCGGGATAGCATTTGAAATGTAAATAAAGAAAATAAAAGAAAAGAAAAAGAAAAAAAATGGGCTACAGAGCTAAATAAAG
>NC_034613.1:7658407-7665683 GCF_900095145.1 Mus pahari | reverse complement strand
AGAGAGAGAGAGAGAGAGAGAGAGAGAGAGAGAGAGAGAGAGAGAGAGATCGAGTATGAGAATGTGTGTTTGGATTTAAAATGTCCTTTTGAAACCTCAAAGCCCACATCCAGTTATACTCTTCTAACAAGGCCATACCTCCTAATTCTTCTGAAATAGTGCCTAAAATGTTTTGAATGTGCTTGGCCTATGGAAAGTGACACTATTAGGAGATGTGGCCTTGTTGGATTTGGTATGGCTTGTTGAAGGAAGTGTGTCACTTTGTAGGTAGGCACTGAGATCTCCTAGTGCTTAATCTCTACCCAATGCAGAAGAGAGGCCCTCCTCCTGGCTCCATGCTAAAGACAAGTCTCTGTCTCTTCCTTTCTGCCTTTGGATCAAGATGCAGACCTTTCAGCTTCTCTTGTACTATGTCTGCCTACATGCTGCCATACTTTCTGCCATTACGATAATGGACTGAATCTCTGAAACTGTAAGACAGACCCAAATAATGTTTTCCTTTTAAGAGTTGGGTGTGGATGCTTCAGTCCTGCATTGAGGAGGGAACAGGATGATTGTGGGAGCTGGAGGGAGAGGGGGATATGGGAGAGAGAGTGAGAAGGGAGAGGAAATAAGAGGGCAATATCAGGAACTGGAAGAGATGTTTGAGAAGTACAGAGGGGTCAGGAAATTGAACAAAAATATTTATCAGGAAGGGTAAAGAACTGGAGGATCCCAGAAACCAGGCAAATGTGAGACTCCCAGGCCCCAATGGTGATGACTTTAGCCAAAATGCACAGGGAATGGGGAGTTAGAACCTGTTGAAACCACCTACAGTAGATAGGCACAGCCCCTGGTCAGGGCACAAGGCCACCCACTCATCTCAAAGTTTTTACCCAGAAATGTTCCTGTCCAAAGGAAGAACAGGGGGAAAAAATGGAGCAGAGACTGAAGGAAGGGCCAACGGGAACCTGCCCCACCTAGTGGTCCATCATGTCTGCGGACACCAAACCCAACACTGTTGCTGTGGTCAAGAGGCACTGGATGACAGGAACCTAGTGTGGTAGTTAGTTCCTTGGGAGGTCCAGCCAGCAAATGACCAATGCAGATGTGGATGCTTGAAGCCAACCATCAGACTGAGTTTAGGGAACCTAATGGGGGAGCTAACAGAAGGACTGGAGTAGCTGAGAGAGATTGCAACCCCATTGGAAGAATAACAAGCCTGGCCTGATCACCCAGTTCTCCCAGAGTCTAGACTACCAACCCAGAAATGTACCTGGAAGGATCCATGGCTCCAGATATGTATGTAGCAGAGAATAGCCTTGCCTGACAGCAATGGGAGGGAGGCCCTTGGCCCTGGGGAGTTTGATGCCCCAGAGTATGGGGATGCTGGAGCAGTGGGGTGGGGAAAGTGTGGGTGGTTGGAGGGAACACCCTCATACAGGCAAAGGGAAGGTGGGAGGGTGGATGTGGGATGGGAGGTGGTGCAAGGGTAACCAGGAAGTGGGATATCATTTGAGATGTAAAGGAATGGAATGATTAATTAAAAAAGAGAGAGAGAAGAGTTGCCTTGGTCATGGTGTCTCTTCACAGCAATGAAACCCTGAGACCAGTGCATTCAAATCTATGAACCGATGGGGGCCATTCTTGTTCAAACCACCACACATGGAAAAGTTAGAAAAGCAAAAAATTAAGTTTAAAGTATGAGCAGAAAATATATAATAGAAACCAAAGTGTGGCAGAGGGGGAGGGGCTAGGCAGGGGAAGCAGAGCAATATAACTTTGAACGATGCTTAAAATAGTAACAAAAAAATCCCTAAAACTCATCAAAGAAAGAGAAAATATATACAAAACAATTTTAAGTAAGTAAATGATATATAACTGCCAGCACAAATTTTTAAAATAAGTGAATTCAGTGATCTATTTTATCTACATCATACATAGAAATAGGGATGGGAACACCTACAGGAAAAGTGAATAAGAAACCTGACTATTCAACGAGTAAATGAAGAGATATGGTTTCTTCTTAAGAAGAAACATGTGATGATTAATCTCATCTGTTAAATTTATAAGATCAAGAACCACTTAGAAAACAGACTACTAGTCGTGCCTGTGAGGGATTATCTTGATTAGGTTAATTGAGGTGGGAAGACCTGCTTACTGTGAGTGGTGATATCCCCAGGGCAGCACCCTTAACTATCTAAAATATTAAAAAGTATCTGAGTGCCAGCATTCATTGTATTCTTCTTATTGTTTGTGGGTATGGTATGTAAAGCTGCATAAAGCTCCTGCTTCCTTGACTTCCCCACAGTGTTGAACTGGATCTTTGTAAAGGATTTTATCACAGGATCAAAAGAATAACTAAGACACAAAGAGATGTAAATTAAATACAAAAATACATTTTCATATTTTAGCATATTTGCCTTCATTTCACTTCTATCAGGTTCTGTTTACATAGAAATTGAATCTTTTTTCCTTTTATTGAAAACAGATTTTTTCATATAATATATTATGATTACGGTTTCCCCACCCCCAACTCAATCCTGTTCCTCCCTACTTTTCCTTGTATCCAGATATCCTTTCTATCTCTCCTTACAAAACAAAAAGGTATCTAAGAAATAATAATAAGATGAATCAAAAACAAATTAGAATATGACAAAATAACAACACCACACACACACACACATGCACACACACAAACAAACACACACACACACACACACACACACACCAGCCAAATTAAAAACACAATAAGTACAAAGATGCATGAAAATCCCTTTTAAAAGAAAAACAACAATGAATTGAAGCCCATAACATAAATATGAAGAACCTATAAGGTAGAAAAATAATCAAACAACAACAAAAAGAAAAACCAAAATAAGAAAATTACTTAACATTATGAAACAAAGAACCTCCAAAGATGCCAGTTAATTAATTTTGTATGACCATATAATTGGACATGGGGCCTACCTTTAAGAGTGGTTTGTTTGCCCAGTAATATTTTCTAGGAGAGAATTAAATTTTTGCTTGCAAGTGGATATCAACTGGCAATAGCTTCTGGGTGAAGGATGAGGATATGTGTCAATTTCTCTCTTCAGCTTTAGGACCCAATTTAGTGCAGACCAGTACACATCTTGTGCATACTGCCACAGTCTCTGTGAGCTCACATCTCTACCAGCCCTGTTGTTTCTAGAAAGCCTGGTTTTGTTGGTGCCTTCTGTCTCCTCCTATGGCTCTTATGCTCTTTATGTCTATTCTTCTAAAGAAATCACTGAATACTGATAGGAGTGATTTGTTGGAGACATCCCATATTGGGCTGAGTTTTCCAAGATCTCATACACTCTGCACATTGTCTGGCTGGGGTTCTCTGTATTTGTTCCCATCCATTGTAGCAAAAGCTTCCCTGATGATGGCTGAGCAATACATGATCTATGTGTATAGGAAAATGCAATTAGGAGTCATTTTATTGATGTATACCTTCAGCAGAGCAGTAGTATTTTATTATTCCCTAGGACTCTGGGCTATTTACTCTCAGGATCTTGGCCAACCAAGCAGTGTTTTGGATAGGTTCCATCTCATGGAGTGTGCCTTATTTCAAATCAGATTTAAGTTTGTTACTCCCACAAACATTGTGACATCATTATCCTAGCAATTGCAGGTAGGTCACCCTTGTAGATTGAAAGGTTTGTACTTGGGTTGACATTTTCTACCTGTCTTCTTTAGTAGTATGCAGAGAATCTTCCAGTACATGAATATTTGTTAATAGGACTGAAAGTTTTCTATATGGTAGAATTAAAGTTAGGAAAAGCCAGCCATAAACTAAGGTATGTGCATAGACATCCATGCATGTATACACACACATGCACACACACACACACACACACACACACACACACACACACCACACACACAGACAGAGAGAGAGAGAGAGAGAGAGAGAGAGAGAGAGAGAGAGAGAGAGAGAGAAGCTTTAGACACTCAAATAAAAGAATAGGTAGGAATTTTGGGTGCTTGATAAACATAGAAAAAGATATGTATTTTCATTAGTTTCTACAAAAGGGGAAATTAAAAACCAATATCATTCTGTGCACATACGTTAGAGAATATCATATAATAACAAGTGTCAGTTAAATTAAGGAGGAAGTATGATTCTTATAAATTAATAGTAGGTGCATATAATGGTAGACTAGCTTGTCAGAGCAATTACAGAAATGTCTAAAACATTGAAGATACATACAGCATACAAATCAGCAGTTCTATGTATGTATACTCTGAAAGATTTTAGAAATAACAATTTGTAGTTTCTCATTATTCTGTGAGACAGGAAATCAAACAGGACTCAGCCAGGAAGTTTTGTGTTTCCTATGGTAGCAGACATATTACATTCAGCCACATTCAACTGGTGGCTGAACAGACTGAAAAGTTCAAGAAATCTTAAGTCACGTATTCTAGTACCCTGGTGATCCTTTTTGTGTTCATTCTCCTTACGTGACTACATGAGTATTGTGGACTTCTTTAAAATGTATTGGTCTCTGATGCCTTATATCATATTTAAAGTATTCCAGGGAGTACAAAAAGTAACCATAGTCAACACTGACACAAAGAAACAACAGATGAATTATATAGACAAAAGTGATGACAAGAAAAGAAAATATGGGCAACAGGGAGACACCAGGGGTGCACATGAAGAAAATAGATCCTATGAAGACTTGAGGAGAAGATGTTCATTGACAAACCATGGAAAAGGTCTCAAAAGGAATCCATCCTGTCTAGACCTTGATGTTGGACTTCTAGTCTCAAGAATTGTGGAAAAATATATTTCTGTTGTGTAAGCTACTGAAACTACCAAACTACTACAGCATTCAACAAATTACCTCAACTAAGATTTGCACATTTTATTAGATCACCACAGACTAAGGCTGATCTTCAATAACAACATAAATAATAGAAAGCCAACATTCATGTAGAAACTGAAGAACAGTCTACTCAATAATAATTTGGTCAAGGAAGAAATAAAGAAAGAGATTAAAGACTTATTAGAGTTTAATGAAAATGAAGCCACAACATACCCAAACTTAAGGAGCACAATGAAAGCTGTCCTAAGAGGAAAATTCATAGCTCTAAGTGCCTCCAAAAAGAAACTGGAGAGAGCATACACTAGCACCTTGACAGCACATCTAAAATCTCTAGAACAAAAGGAAGCAAATTTACACAAAAGGAGTAGAAAGCGGGATATAATCAAACTCAGGGCTGAAATCAACCAAATGGAAACAAAAAGAACTATTCAAAGAATCAAACAAACCAGGAGCTTGTTCTTTGAGAATATCAACAAGATAGACAAAAACCCTTACCAAGACTAACTAGAGGGCACAGGGACAGTATCCTAATTAACAAAATCAGAAATGACAGGGAAACATAATAACAGAACCTGAGGAAATCCAAAACATCATCACATCTTACTACAAAGGCTATACTCAACAAAACTAGAAAACCTGGGTGAAATGGACAAATTTCTAGACAGATACCAGGTACCAAGCTTAAATCAGGATCAGATTAATGACCTAAACAGTCCCATATCCCCTAAAAATATAGAAGCAGTTATTAGTAGTCTCCCAAGCATAAAAAGCCCAGGACCAGATGGGTTTAGTGCAGAGTTCTATCAGACTGTCAAGGAAGACCTAATTCCAATTCTCCTAAAACGATTCCACAAAATAGAAATAGNAGGTACTCTACCCAATTCATTCTATGAAGCCACAATTACTCTGATACCTAAACTACAAAAAGACCCAACAAAGAAAGAAAACTTCACACCAATTTCCCTTATGAATATCAATGCAAACTCAATAAAATTCTAACTAACCAAATCCGAGAACACATCAAAACGATCATCCATCATGATCAAGTAGACTTCATTCCAGGGATGCAGGGATGGTTTAATATACAGAAATCCATCAACATAATCAAACAAACTCAAAAACAAAAAACACATGATCATCTCTTTAGATGCTTAGAAAGCATTTGACAAAATTACACACCCATTCATGACAAAAGTCTTGGAAAGATCAGGAATTCAACGGCCAAACCTAAACATAATGGAAGCAATATTCAGCAAAGCAGTAGCCACCATCAGACTAAATGGAGAGAAGCTTGAAGCAATCCCACTAAAATCAGGGACTAGACAAGACTGCACACTTTCTCCCTACCTATTCAATATAGTATTCAAAGTCCTAGCCAGAGTAATTAGACAAGAAAAGGAGATCAAGGGGATACAAACTGGAAAAGAAGAAGTCAAAATATCACTATTTGCAGATGATATGATAGTGTATATGAGTGATCATAAAAATTCTGCCAAAGAACTCCTAACCCTGATAAACAGCTTCAGTGAAGTAGCTGGATATAAAATTCACTCAAGCAAGTCAGTGGTCTTTCTCTACACAAAGGATAAACAGGATAGAGAAAGAAATTAGGAAAACAACACCCTTCACAATAGTCACAAATAATATATATATAAAAAAACCTTGGTGTGACTCTAACTAAGGAAGTTAAAGATCTGTATAGTAAGAACTTCAAGCCTCTGAAGAAAGAAATCAAAGAAGCTCTCATAAGATGGAAAGATCTCCCATGCTCATGGATTGGCAGGATAAATATACTAAAAATGGCTATATTGCTGAAAGCAATCTACAGATTCAATGCAATCTCCATCAAAATTCCAACTCAATTCTTCACAGAATTAGAAAGGTCAATTTGAAATTCATCTGGAATAACAAAAAACCTAGGATAGCAAAAATTATTCTCAATGATAAAAGAACCTCTGGTGGAATTCCTGACATCAAGCTGTACTACAGAGTAATTGTTATAAAAACTACATGGTACTGGTACCGTGACAGACAGGTAGACCAATGGAATAGAATTGAAGACTCAGTAATGAACCCACATCTATGGTCATTTGATCTTTGAGAAAGGAACTAAAACCATCCAGTGGAAAAAAAGACAGCATTTTCAACAAGTGGTGCTAGCAAAATTGGTGGTTATCATGTAGAAGAATGCGAATTGATCCATTCTTATATCCTTTTCGTAAGCTCAAGTCTAAGTGGATCAAGGAACTCGACATAAAACCAGAGACTCTGAAACTTACAGAGGAGAAATTGGGGAAAAGCCTTGAAGATATTGGCACAGGGGAAAAATTCCTGAACAGAACAACAATGGTTGTGCTGTAAGATCCAGAAACTACAAATGGGACCTCATAAAATTGCAAAGTTTCTATATGACAAAAGACACTGTAAATAAGACAAAAAGG
>NC_034613.1:7653755-7657711 GCF_900095145.1 Mus pahari | reverse complement strand
CAAATGAATACATCTGAAGGATATCATCCTGGGTGAGGTAACCCAATCACTAAAGAACACACATGATATGCACTCACTGATAAGACGATATTGGCCCAGAAACTTAGAATATCCAAGATACAATTTGCAAAACACATGAAACTCAAGAAGAAGAAAGACCAAAATGTGGATACTTTGCTCTTTCTTAAATGGGAAACAAAATACCCATGGAAGGAGTTACAGAGACAAAATTCAGAGCTGAGACAGAAGGAAGGACCATCCAGAGACTGTCCCACATGGGGATCAATCCCATATACCAAACCCAGACACTATTGCATATGCCAAAAAGATTTTCCTGACAGGACCCTGATATAGCTCTCTTTTGTGAGGCTATGCCAGTGCCTAGCACATACAGAAGTGGATGCTCACAGTCATCTATTGGATAGAACTCAGGGCCCCTAATGAAGGAGCTAGAGAAAGTACCCAAGGAGATAAAGGGATCTGCAACCCTATAGGATGAACAACAATATTAACTAACCAGTACCCCCTGAGCTTGTGTCTCTAGCTGCATATGTAACAGAGGATGGCCTAGTTGGCTGTCAATGGGAGGAGAGACCCTTGATCTTGCAAATATCACGTGCCCCAGCACAGGGGAAAGCCAGGGCCAGGAAGTAGGTGTGGGTGGTTTGGGGAGCAGGGCAGGGAGAGGGTACAGCAGATTTGGGGATAGCATTTGAAATGTAAATGCAGAAAATATATAATAAAAAACTAAATAAATGTTTTTTTAATATTTGCCTGTTTGATATGTATATTTCTATCAATGTACCCCATTGATAAAGAATACCCTTTTATAATAAGTGACTGCATTTAAACCACAAAAGCTTAAGAAACTTAAAAAGTAATGTCACTCTAATATAATTCATATACCATGCAATTCAGCAATTTAAAGTACATGTTTTAGCAATTTTTAGTATTATGACATATGTGAGCAACCACCACCACGTTCAATTTTAGAAACTTTAATCCAGTCAAAAAAAAATCTATACCCTTAGCATCCTCAAATCCCTGTTTCTAAGCAATCATGATTCTGCTTTTTATAGATTTGCCCACTGTGGATACTTTCATAAAGTGAAAAAAGGGAAATAATATAATATGTGATACTTTGTGTATTAGCTCAGAATGCTTTTAAGATTCAGTCATATTTAATGTATATCAATACTTCATTCCTTTTTTCCTTTTTATGCCTAAGTAATTTTACTTTGTTTGATCAAAGCACACATCTCTATCCATTCAAAATCACTTCATCATAATAGATGAACAAATGAGCAGGTTTTAATTTTAGACATTAATTCTGGGAAGACAATCTCAGATGCATAAGATTTCGTAGAAAACATTGACAAAACAGTCAAAGAAAATGCAAAAGGCAAAAAGCTCCTAACCCCAAACATCCAGGAAATATAGGATACAATGAGATGAGCAAACCTAAGGATTATAGGTATAGAAGAGAGTGAAGACTCCCAATCCAAAGGGAGTAATATCTTCAACAAAATTATAGAAGAAAACTTCACCAACCTAAAGAAAGAGATACCCATGAACATATAAGAAGCCTACAGAACTCAAAATAGATTGGACTAGAAAAGAAACTACTACCATCACAAAATAATCAAAACAGCAAGCGCACTAAACAAAGAAGGACTATTAAGAGCAGGAAGGGAAAAAGGTTAAGTAACATGTAAAGGCAGACCTACCAGAATTACACCAAACTTCTCACCAGAGACTATGACAGCTAGAAGATCCTGGACAGATCTCACATAGACCGTAAGAGAACACAAATGCCAACCCAGACTACTATACCCAGCAATACTGTCAATTACCATAGATGGAGAAACCAAGATATTCCATGACAAAAACCAATTTTACACAATATCTTTCCACAAGTCCAGCCCTACAAAGGATAATAGATGGAAAACTCCAACACAAGGAAAGAAACTACACCTTGAAAAAGCAAGAAAGTAATCTTCTTTCAACAAACCAAATAGAAGATAACCACACATACATAAAATTAATATCAATAATAACAGGAAATAACAACCACTGTTCCTTAATATCTCTTAATATCAATGGACTCAATTCCCCAATAAAAAGACATAGACTAACAGACTGGATACATAAACAGGACCCAGCATTTTGTTGCATACAGGAAACACACCTCAGTGTCAAAGACAAACATTACCTCAGAGTAAAGGGCTGGAAAACAATTTTTCAAGTAAATGATCCAAAGAATCATGCGAGAGTGGCCATTCTAATATCGAATAAATTCAACTTTCAACCAAAAGTATCAAAAAAGATAAGGAAGGACACTACATACTCATCAAAGGAAAAAAATCTACCAATAAGAACAGTCTATTCTGAACATCTTTGCTCCAAATGCATAGGCACAAAGAATTCTCAACTGAGGGGTACTGAATGGCTGAGAGGCACCTAAAGAAGTGTTCAACATCCTTGGTCATCAAGGAAATGTAAATCAAAGCAACCCTGAGATTCCACCTCACACCAGTCAGAATGCCTACGATCAAAAACTCAGATGATAGCAGATGCTGGCGAGAATGTGGAAAGGGGGAACACTTTTCCATTGGCGAAGTGATTACAAGCTGGTACAACCACTCTGGAAATTAGTTAGGTGGTTCCTCAGAAAAGTCGACAAAATACTACCTGAGGACCCAGCAATACCATTCCTGGGTATATACCCAGAAAATGCTCCATCATGTAATAATGATACATGCTCTACTATGTTCATAGCAGACTTATTTATAATAGCCAGAAGCTTGAAAGTACCCAGATGTCCCTGAACAGAGGAATGGATACAGAAAATGTGGTACATTTACACAATGGAGTACTACTCAGCTATTAAAAACAATGAATTTATAAAATTCTTAGGCAAATGGATAGAGCTAGAAAATATCATCCTGAGTGAGGTAACCAAATCATAAAAGAATACAGATAGTATGTACTCACTGATAAGTGAATATTAGCCCAGAAGCTCAGGATACCCCAGAAACAATTCACAGACCACATGAAGCTCAAGAAGGAAGACCAAAGTGTGAATACTTCGATCCTTATTAGAAGGGGGAATAAAATACCCATGGGAGAAGTTACAAAGACAAAGTATGGAGCAGAGACTGGGGGAAAGACCATCCAGAGACTGCCTCACCTGGGGATCCATCCCATATACAGTCATCAAACCCAGACATTATTGTGGATGCCAACAAGTGTTTGCTGACAGGAGCCAAATATAGTTGTCTCCTGAGGGGCTCTACCAGTGCCTGACAAATACAGTGGTTGGTGCTTTCATCCAACTATTGGACTGAGCACAGGGTCCCCAATGGAGGAACTAAAGAAAGGACCCAAGGAGCTGAAGGGGTTTGCAGCCCCATAGGAGGAACAACAAATACGAACAACAAGATGAACCAACCAGTACCACCAGAGCTCCCAGGGACTAAATCACCAATCAGAGAGTACACATGGAGGGACTCATGACTCCAGCTGCATATGTAGCAGAGTATGGCCTTGTTGAACATCAAAGGAAGAAGAAGCCCTTGGTCTTGTGAAGGCTCTGTGCCCCAGTATAGGGGAATGCCTGGGCCAGGAAGCAGGAGTGGGTTGCTTGGTGAGGAAGGGGGGAGGATAGGGGATTTTTGGAAGAGAAACCAGGAAAGAGGATAAAATTTCAAATGTATGTTAAGAAAATATCTAATGAAATTGGACATAGTTCTACCAGAGGACCCAGCAATACCTCTTCTGGGCATATACCCAGAAGATGTTCCAACTGGTAATAAGGACACATGCTCCACTATGTTCATAGCAGCGTTATTTATAATACCCAGAAGCTGGAAAGAACTCATATGTCCCTCAACAGAGGAATGGATACAGAAAATGTGGTACATTTACACGACTGAGTACTACTCAGCTATTAAAAA
>NC_034613.1:7651750-7652827 GCF_900095145.1 Mus pahari | reverse complement strand
GGGGTATAGGGAATTTTCGGGATAGCATTTGAAATGTAAATAAAGAAAATAATAAATAAATAAATAAATAAATATAAATAAAATAATATATCTAATGATTTAGAAAATTGTGAAAAAAAGAAGAATTCTGGGACTGTAGAGATGGCTCAGCAGTTAAGAGGTCCTGAGTTCAATTCCCAGCAACCATATGGTGGCACACAAACATCTGTATGGAGTCTGATACTCTCTTCTGGTGTGTCCAAAGACAGAGACAGTGTACTTATATAAATAAAATAAATCTTAAAAAATTCTGTGTCCATATAAATGTTTTTCTCTGAACATATGTTTCATTTTCCTTAGCTATATACCTAGAAGCAGAACTGCTAAACCATATGGTAAGTGAACATTTAACCATTTAAGCAACAGTTAGACTTTTTTTTTTTTTCAAAATGACTGAACCATCTATAGTACAGACTTTCAATGCTCATTTGTTTGATTTTTCATAATTTTCAACTGTTTTTACTGTGGAGCAAGTGTGCAATGCTCGTTACATATCACAAACAGGTTTTATTTCAGGAGTAAAAGAAAAGTTTCATTATTTTTAAAGGAAAAATCCATTAGAATAATAATCTGACTCCATATAGGTTCAAATGTATGTTATTATCATAGATGTTGAATAACAATATATGATTAAAATTCTTTCTTATAATAGCACTTGGTAGGTAGCAGTCTTTCTTAACATGATGAAATAAAATTAAATGAATCAAGCATCTTACTTAATAAGAATTCTGCCACACGCACCCCTACTACTATTGAAAACAGTACTATAAACATCATGTTGGAAGGATTAGCCAATTCAATTAGACAAAAAGCAAGCTAAAAGAGCAAAATTTATTTTGGAAGGCAAAGCATGGCAGCATGTTTTTGGCATAGTATGAAATAAGTAAGACACTGGGCAATGAACAATTTTAAAAGATAGGAAGATCTCTATAAATTAAGTACAGTAGCCTTTTTGTCTTGTTGACAGTGTCTTTTGCCTTACAGAAGCTTTGCAATTTTATGAGGTCCCATTTGTCAATTCTTGATTTTACAGCACAA